>NW_010242980.1:102137-102358 GCF_000690775.1 Eurypyga helias | reverse complement strand
TGCCCATGGCAGGGGGGTTGGAACTAGATGGTCTTTGAGGTCCCTTCCAGCCCAAACCATTCCACGATTCTGTGATTCTACGAAATACAAAGCTCGTGTTATGGTAGCCTTCTAGGATATGGATTTAACCAAGAATGTGTTGTTGAAGGAAGAAGTTTGTTGTTGAAGGATTTGAAACAAAGACAAATGCAGCAGATTTCTCAGGTTGATGTATTTGTGTG
>NW_010242980.1:100936-102041 GCF_000690775.1 Eurypyga helias | reverse complement strand
GTAGAAGTTGAGATAAGAACTATTTAATTATATAAATGAAGCTTACAGAGTTACTAACAATGCTATTGCTAATAAGTAATTAAAAGAACAGAAAACATAGAACAAATGACACAGGATCTCATCACCCGTGGGCGGACACTGCCAGGTTCCAGGCAAGGCAGAAAAATAAATCCAAAAAACCCGAGAAAGGAGGAAAAACCAAAACGTAGAAAAACCCCCTCAGTCAGCCCGGGAGCCAAGAGCAGGGAGAGGAAAAAAAAAAAAACTTTCAAACCCCAACTCCTGGATCAATCTGCTTCACAGAAGACACTCCTTCTGCGCTAAGTACCTGCCACGAGACCTGAACAGAGACCGTGTTGCACTCCCGGCCGGAACCCCCAAGCCGACCCGCACACCCCTTCCGGGCCGGGCCCTGGCTGCAAACATCCCCCTCCCCACGCCTGCCCCGCTGCTCCGCAGTGCCATGAGTGTTGGGGTGACACCAGCCCCTCGGCCTGATGTGCTACGGCGTGAAACAACACATGAACTGTTGCCTGGAACTGGGACATATTCACAGTGGCAGACTGTTGCTCTGGTTCTTTAGCTTAACCACTGATTTTGTTTCTTTATTTTAGCACTGCCGTATCTCAAAGAACATTCTTGGGAAATGGCTTTTTTTTTTCCCCTCCATTCTCTCCCTGCAGCTCAAAAGTTGCTGTAACATACATTGCAAGTACAATTTTATGAATTAACCACAGGCAGGAGAAATGTCTACTTGCATTTTCACATAACTGAATTAAGGATAACAATGTGCTTTTTGAAGAATAACAATATGAGGTCTGAGATGCTCCACAGTGATCTTGATCTGTGCATGGGTCTTCCATTTCCAAACTCAGTGCTGTATACAGAATTCCTCCTAACCTTGCATGTGCAAGGAAGTGGACTGAATGTAAAATGCCTTCCCTACTGCCCCCCAGATAGCAAAGGGTGGCCATGTGCTTTTCTATATCACCTCTGTTCCATTTGTCACTCCTAGCATAGCTGTATAAAGTTCTCTTTGCTCTATGTTATTCAAGAAAAACAAAAACCCCACTAAAACCCACTTTCAAGCCTAGTGTTTTGAGGT
>NW_010242980.1:97890-100912 GCF_000690775.1 Eurypyga helias | reverse complement strand
AGAGGTTCTGCCCTACACAAACAGACACAGTTTATTTCTGGTTTGGATTTCATAGATCTGCCACGTTTCAAGCAAAAACATGTGTTCCCACTGATTTTCTGCTTTAAACCCTTGCTGGACAGTAAGCTCAGGAGCATTTGATAACTACTTCTAATGCCAACACTCACTAATCCTTGGATAAAGGGTTGGTCACCAGTTTCAGCAGCCTTACCAAGGTTTTCTCAGGTGAGCAATCGCCCCCCTCCCTGGCACATGGGAGCCCTGCAGGCAACTTGCTCAGTGCCACATTAAACGGCGGCACACCAAACTCTCCGCTTACTAAGCCACACAGCATCCTAACTGCCATGCTGGTAGTGTGTGTATATATATAAACATATATATATGTATGTTTGCTGCCTAAACAGCCCTCATTTTCACCTTTCACAAAGGACAGCTTAGATGCACTACAACCTGCTCACAGAGGTGCCTATAGCTCTACAGCACAGCAATTCCCCAGACGGACCTGGGGTCCCATGACCACACAGGGTGGCAAGAAGAGGGATCATTCCACTTTTGCCCTGCTGAGGATCCACAAACACTTATTCTTATCAGTCCCCCTGCCCTTGGCAAGCCTGTACACCCTTTGTGGTTGGGGCAGCCTGCCAAAACCTCTCCAGCCAACGCACCTGACAGCTCTGCTGCAATGTTCCTCCTGGCCCAGAGGCTCTTGGCACAGTCTGACCTGTTCCCAGCTGTATTTTTCTCCAGCTGTTCTCTCCTCTGTCTGGCTCCTACAGCAATCTTCTGGGAATACACTTTTCTCAGGGGACTTCTGCCACCCTGCCTCAGGACACTCCCCCAAGACACAAGACCACTGCAATATAATACGCATATTGTCAATGTCCAGCAGCTGCATTGGCCCCACTGGGACAATGTCACCACTTTCAAACTCGTACCTGCTGCGGTCCTGCACTATATTCATCTGTAACCAATACTGGACAAAAGCTTTGCATCTTTTTGTTTACTTTGTAAAAGACTGGCTGCCCATTAAAGTTTCCACATGATCACTTTGCTGAGCAATTTCAATCAAGGGAGTTTTTTCATTAACAAGTTTACTGAGTTGGTTTGTGTTGTGCTTAAATCATTCAAATCTTTTCTGTGAGCAACGTAGCCTGCTAGACTGTATTTCCTCTAGTGTCAGAGGTAAAGGCTATTACGATGCTTCAAATAGTTATTTTTTTTAACTTTTTCCATGGTACTGATCATGGAAAGACCTCTCCAATATAGATTAGTATTGTATAACCTTCTCCGCACTGCACATGTGTTTTGAGTTACTCTTCCTTTAAGACACTAAGAGTACAAGACACTGCAGATATCTTGGGGGGCAAGGAAAGCCATCTTTTACAGTAATCTACTCTTATTAAACTAAATGTGTATTAAGTTGTCTTTTTTAATGCATATATCTTCCACAGTGTCTCTTGGAGCTCTGGAGTCCTTGGAGACACAGAAGCTGCATACCAGGGGCTGTTCCACAAGTGCTTACCCACTAGCCACAATTAGTAGACTAATTAGATATCTCTCTCTCACTGGCAAGGGATCTTACATCCTCAGTCCCCTTTAGCCAGTTTTTGCTCGACTATCTTCAGCTGTAAGACAGTGTCTGGACAACATTTACCATGTTTGGTTGATCTAATAGCATCTAGGAAGGTCCAGCTGTAGCTACACAGAAGAGAAGCCAGATCAGAACTCCTGTCTGCATATATTTAACAAAAATCTTCAAACACTGCATCCTGTACTTTCCCATTAGTTAAAATGCTTCATTTCATTAAGCACACAGTTGAGCCTCAGTCATTACCAGCAGCATGTGTTCAGCTTAAACCATGTGTCTTCAATTGCTATATTTGGCCATTTCCAGCCTTCACATTCCCAGAGCACAGTATTGCAGCTATCTTGCATAGAACTCTTGGTTTTCCGACAGGCTACAAAATCTCAGTCATTAGTCGGTTATCTGCCCGTTCACCAGTTGCACTCCTGGCAGCCACACTCCATTACCTCGTGCATATTGCAATAATAATTAGCCTTCTTGTTTACAGGCATATGTAGCATTGCTTCAGCATGTACATATCTCAAGCAAAATTCCAGGCAAGTAAAAACCAGTGTAATATATTCAAACCAAATGCACAGGTGAGAACATTATCATCATTTGCCCTCTGTACTGGATAATGCACTTCTATCAGTAAAGAATACAACACTGCCTTTACTTTGGTAGTATTTGACATTTAGAATATGATCCTAAGGAAGAACCTGAATTTATTTACTTATTTATAAAAATATCTGCTTTTACATAGTTGAATTGTTTGGGTTTTGTTTTTTTTTTTAATAGTGTGTTTCAAAAGCTCTGTATCACAGATACAGAACACAGAAGTTGAAGGGGGTCATTAAAATCCAGTCCTCTCCTCTTGCAGGTACATCATACTATTCCTTTCAAAAGATGTTATCTAGCTCTGTCTTAGACATGTTTTTTTGCCCCCTACCATCAGAAAGCCAGTCAAGAACCTCACACTTTTGATGGTTAGTAATCCAATTTGCATGTTCAGTTTATTCATGGCTTTTTAATCCATTTGTTAATGTGCCACTGTTGTCATGTCACTTAGATTTGTCCTTCTGACTGCACAGTTTGTGTTCTCTATTTACAGCCATCATGGTCCTGAAAGTTTTATTTCATTTGACTGACCAAACCAAGCCCTTTTGATGTCCTCTGCAATGACATTAGGCTTCCTGTTCCCCTCATCACCCCTCTGTGACTGACCCAGTTTGAGTTCCTTCAAGAGGAAGGACTGGAAGTTTACAAAGTTGTCCAGCTTAGGTCTTACAGCATCTCGTCCCATGACCCAAGCTAATTCACTGCCTTTGTTGAAAAGCCATTCCTGAAAATAGGTTAATTATCTCAACTGCTTTCTTCCCCAGCTAACTTCACCTTTTTAAAGTCACCATAGGGTGACTGAACCATCAAAATTTTCCACATGAGATCCCAGGTTTACAG
>NW_010242980.1:36187-97869 GCF_000690775.1 Eurypyga helias | reverse complement strand
GTAGGGAAACAATTTCACATTCTGAATCCTGATCGGTGGCTTCAGTTTCCTCCCACAACCTGGATCATGACACACAAGGAACACAACTTCTGTAATCACGCTCAAAACTCAGGCAAGCTCAGCACAAAAATATTCATTCTCCCTTGCATGCCTTTCACCTCCCTCAGCTCTCACATGTTTGAAAGACTGTTCTTCACATCTATTCACCTTCAGCTGGGGAAAAAAAGAACACAGTATAAAACAGATGAAAGCTTTAGTCAAGAAACACTGGTTAGGTTTTTGAGCTTGTGCTTCTGCTCCACAGGAAAACACAATTAAAGCTGATCCATTTGCTTCTGGATCACAGTTCCATAAGACCCCCTTGGCAATTTCATTGCAGAAACAGCGCCACAGAAAACATAAGCCATAATTTTCTTCCTCTGGCAAATTTCATTAAGTGCAGATTCTCTTCCCCATGTATATTAAAAAATTCCTTCAGTTTTGACATGCTCTTAACAATATTTGCATAAAATCAGTAAGCATTCTTTCAAGCAGCCCATCAGTGTGGGCTGCTAGACTGCTGCAAATTGGCCTTCTTAAAACCCCCATCACACACAATGAGTTTTATCACCCATTAAATAAATTTCTTGAGCCATAACTGGATATTTAACTTGGGAAAAATACTACCTTTGCCAGCACTGTGATAAGAATTAAACGTGAGGCCGCTGTAGAGCTTTCAGGTCTGTGGAGCAGCTTCCTACACTACTTACTAGAAATCCAGGACAGTCTGGGAAAGATTATGGGTGTGTCTATGTTAACCTTTCAGTTCAGAACAAGTTTCCCTTTTTGAGGTGACCCTCCTGATTGCTCCCAATTACCATGTTTTGGGTCACATGGCTGAGCAGTCTTGGAGAACACAACCGGTATGGCTTTCAAATGAAACTTCTTTCCACAACTGCCCCTATGGCACTCCAGTCAGAGGGACATGGACTCCACAGGACCAGGCTAGACTAATCCAAAGTATGTGTATCTTGGATGTGGGGTTTTCTGTGCCGACTGTTTTGCTCTACAGATCCACTCCTACTGCTCCACTGTACCTATTGATGCAGGCAGACAGCCCAGGTCAACCTAAAAGTTAGACTTCTCAGGCACCTCCTTCTACTGCTTATTTGCATTGCTGTGAAGATTCAGAAGTTTGGGGGCAGAAGTTCAGCTATGCCTCAAAACGCTTGGCTATTTCTTTAAACTCATCTGTGCCTCTTAAGGCAGCAAGATGGGTCTAAAAATACTGTATATATATTTAGTCTCTTGCCAGAAAGATTTGTCTCTTGTGTTTTTTCTGCTGCAGGTAACATAATGCAGACTCTTCTGCAGTTTGAGCAGTTCTTCCATGCCTGCCTAAAAACGAGTGAGGAAAAGGAATAAACACAAAGCAATAAAACAGAAGTAACAAAACTAACATCCCTTAATCAACTAAAATGTGACTTTTTGGCTAGAATGAATCATAGCACACAGTGAAGTTAGAGATTCACAAGCCTGCTCGTGTTCTGGCCCCAGCTGAAAAATACATGGCCATGAACTGCTGAAGAGCAGTCTGAAGTCTTCAAACACTGAGTAGACTGTGTCCATGTAAGTCAGCCAATTCACTTATGGACAACTCTGAGCATCCTTTTGGGTTGGGCTGTGCCACTTTTTGGACCACAAGGCTCAGAGGGATGAACGAACAGTCTGGTGGGTATAACACCATAGTGGGGACACTTCTAGCAGAGATGGATGAGCAGCAGTTTCTGGGGTGAAGCAGCTTAGTAGTGTACAGCAAAAAAAAACCAGCAGCTGGGAGCAAGGAGTACAGCCTGATGATCCTTAGAAGAAAGGCTCAGAAAGGCAGCATTATGAGGCACTTTTAATACCACCAATGTGCCAGATTCAAAGCAGAAGTAAGGGCTTATTCATTTAAGCAAGGGAGTACAAATATAACCACATATAAGCAGCTCATCACTTATTTCCTTCTGTCCTGTCACACACACACAGACTACAGCAACATGCTTCTATCCCCTGCCAATAATGGTCTCCAAGGAGAGATTACCATGTGCTATCATTCTAAAATGCATTAATTAGATAAGGGAAGTTATTAATAGTGGCAAACTTATTTAGCAAATTTCAAGCTCATTTACTGCCAGTATGTTACCCACAAACATCCATTAATCCCAAAGTATTGATGGCTCTGTGAGTCTTGCTGGTGCCAGGTCTTGAGGGCATGAAAAGCCTTTGTGTCCCTGCCTGACCTGTCCTGGGAACATCTCTACCCCTGCCTATAGCCAAGGACCCCATTTTACCCCATGCCCCAGTGTGCAGCCTGGCCGTGGGACCAAATGATCCTGTTCCTCACCCATGGGCTGGTGTCCCAGCCTGGCCACAGCCCATCCCTATGGAGCTGCCTGATGCCTCAAGTTGGACCATCCCCATGATGCCCCAGCCCCTGGCAGCACACTGGGAGCACTGCTGTATCTGGCATGCATCACTCACAGTCAGGGACTCACTCCAGATGGTTCATACGGACGACTTCTGCTCTCTGGCACAGCTCTCGGGGTCCTCCATGAATACTGCTGCTATAAATGCCTTTGCCAGTACATCTCTGCAAGATTACTTGCACAGCAGGGCCATGTGTCCCTTTGTGCAGCATGTGATAAACTTTCCACAAATTCTGCAGCAGGATGTTCTCCAAGAAAAGATACAGTTGAGGATCAAATTATCAGGTTCAGTAAGTGGTCGAACAGATAAACATATTAAAAGAATTTTTGGGATTCAAAGCCCAGCTAGCTTGTATGTAATTCCCCCCCAAAATTTTTATTTAGCCAATGCTCTTCACAATTCTTCTGTCATAATTAGGGTATGCAATCAGGAAAACAAATATTATAGGCAGGTCTTTACAAGAAGACATTTCTAAACTGCTGGCTATCAAAGCAGTGGTGGTTGGGTGAAAGAAACATGGGACTTTTCCCACGCCAAGTCTGCAACCTAAGTGCAGAGGTAGCTGAATGTTGATGGATAGCTGGGTTCTGTTGGAGACAGCACCTTCAACGTCTCACTGGCTTTCTCTTCCACCACCACCCAACCCCCTCCTGCTTTTGTCAGGGAGTTCCTAGCAGTATCCCTGAAGGATATATCCATCAGCCTGTTCTGAAGGCAAGAAAATAAGCTATCCTTTGAACTGCCAGTACCTGGCAGGATTACAGTAGCTGAAAAGGAATCTTTAAATGGAAAGAGGAGAGGCATTTCATGAAAGAGTTGTCTCCAAATTAATAATGTTTGCACAGAAAGGCGTACAAGAAAGAGTAACTTAGCTTAAACCAGAACCGTACCCTGGGGAAAGTGTGCCAGTGTCTGCTTTAACAGCCCTGCAGCTCTTGTGAAGCCATTCCCAACTGGATAAGGACCAGGCACAGGCGACTGGAGAAAAATTTTTCTCAAATCCCTCCTCTTCCCTGGCCAAACTCCAAGCCACCCTACGCGAGTGCAGGGAGATCTGCACAGCATCCACCAGCCTGGGCTCCTCCTGTCCCAGAGACGAGGAGTGAACAGGGTTGCATCAATGTCTTCTCCTTGCCTTCCCTTCGGCAGGGAGTACCAATGCTCTTTTGGTACTGGAGCTGCTGGAGGTGAGAGACTCCCAAAACACAGTGCCAGCCTGCACTGCCCTTACTATGGAGCCCATTCTGTGGGCTCTGAGTGTCAGCAAGGTGTGCAAACTGGTGCTCAGGGTACATCAGTCAAGAAGGAAGAGTACTGTCCCTATGGCATTCAGTGCATTCACATAAAATTTCACAAGTAATTCAGTGTTTACAGAAGCTGAAACCACTCACCCAAAGCAGGATACCCCAGACTCCATACCTAAGCTTTGGATCAAGTAGTGGAAAGAAACAGTTTCTCAGGGATTACCAATCAGACTCTGTGTTTGATTCATTATTTTTTTAAACCCACTTCAAAGAGGGCTCTTAAAAATATATATCCCAGTCTTTGTCACAAGCCCCCACAATGAACATGACAAGAGGGTGAGTGTATTTCCTCTTCCTATACAAAGTGTCATTAACAATGAAGTAAAATCAGCAAAGATTTAGTGTTCCAAACACAACATACTCTTTCCAAGAAGAGAGTTGTATGAGTCAAAAAATTAACTATGGTGTTACCTTGGGCAATAATCATAGCTAAAATACTTTACAGAGAGTGATACTATCATCCAACTTATGTTCTCTGCATGTAAGGAGGAATTACGCTTGCAGAAGTTACACGAACAGAGGTATACGTGGAGGTATACAACTTCCTTCTTCATATTCTCCATAATCACTCATTCCCCTCTCATAACCAAGTCCATAAAGTTAATAAACTGAAAGAAAGGACTGTGCACAATATAATTTTGCAGGCAACCACCAATGTACTGCACTCAGGATTTATTTTCATTGGGAGTGGTGGCCAATCCACAATGAAGTTAGATTAAGCAAAATATAAAATGTTACTGCTTCAGGCTTGTCTCCACTGTTGTATTAACACCAGGAACAATCTTGCCATTACTTCTACAGGAACTCCAACTCCTGCCCACGCACCGAGATCTCAAATCTTCATTTAAATTGTGCCTTGCAAATCCTCAGACAGGAAGAGGAAAAGCAAGCTGTTAAACTTGCAGAAGTAGAGACACAGGGAATGGCTTGTGTTAGACTAATTAATCAGCTGCTAATAAAAGTATTCTGTCCTTCAAAAGGTGACCCTTCTTTCTCAAGTTAGAGCACCTCAAGTACACTAAGTGCAGGATCAGGTCCTGAGCACCGCTGTCGGACAAGCCCTGTTCTGCACCTCTCCAAACATATGGACTGCAACCAAAGCTCACCTTGAATGAGATGAACCACCACCAAAAAGGTTATTTGTTCCTACTCCAAGCTCTGATAGATGTACCTGACTAAAAGGCAAATAGAATCATATTTTAGAATCATAGAATCATGGTTTAGGTTGGAAGGGACCCTAAAAACCATCCGGTTCCAACCCCCCTGCCATGGTCAGGGACACCTTCCACTAGACCAGGTTGCTCAAAGCCCCACCCAGCCTGGCCTTGGACACTTCCAGGGAGGGGGCATCCACAGCTTCTCTGGGCAACCTGTCCCAGTGCCTCACCACCCTCTCCTGGAAGAATTTCTCCCTGATGTCCAGTCTAAATCTCCCCCCTTTCAATTTAAACCCATTACCCTTGTCCTGTCCCTACAGGCTCTTGTAAAAAGTCCCCTCCCAGCTTTCTTGCAGGCCACTTTAGGTACTGGAAGGGGCTATAAGTTCTTCCTGGAGCGTTCTTTTCTCCATGCCGAACAATTCCCTCAGCCTTTAACTAGTTTGTTATTCTTTCTGTTAAAAAACAATATTTTTTAAAGCCAGTAAGCAAGACAAAGACAAGTCTTCAGGCTTGCATCACCAAGGAAACAAAAGTCAACATATGCAAATGCAGGGTTTACACCTGCCATATTAACCTAAGCCTTTAAATATTAATCTACCCATCTCAGTGTAGGTTTTACCAGTACAATGGTCTTTATCCCCAAATTGATGTTTATGAGTCAGTAGGTAACCAAGGGATACCGCCCAAAGGAATCTGGTTTTATTTGCAGACTATTTCTAGTCTGGCCTCCCGATCTGGGTGCCCATTTGCAGCTGAACTGCTGCACTCCAGCACATTTTCCACCTTAATTTTCTCTGAAAACAACACAGCTCATGAGCTCTGAGACCACTCTGTGGTACAAAAAGCGCAGTAAGTATGGGCAACCAGGTTTACTTCAAACTTGCACTCTGGTCCAAACGAAAACATTTATCTAAGTGCACACTCAGTGTTTAATTGATGCTACGAAATTGCAGCTTTAGTCCATGATACACAGTATGATGGGGGAGAAAGGGTAAAGGGGAGAGATGAGACACTTCGAAGTCTGGCCAACTTGAAAACCTTTCTGCCAAGAACTGAAGGACTAATCAATCAGGTCAGAATGGTACCATGTATCTCTTCTTCCACTGAGCTGTCCAACACTTTTGCCTTGTCATTTACTACATTGACTATTGGTTGTGCTTTATATAGAAAAATGGCACCTGATTTCACACATTTTTTGGGGCACAGCTGGGAGGGAATAAGATTACTTTTGGTAATCACAGTGGACAGAAGGGGCATCTAATTCTCCACCAGAAAGAAGCATTTTTAAAGTAAAAGATGATGCTGGAATGAGAGCAAAAGGACACAAAATGGCAGCAAGTAAACAGTCTGGAAAAACAAGAGATTTATAATCACTGCAAAATTGGAAATGTGTAACTAGTTTCCAGCAGAACCCAGGAGACAGATTTTCAGGCAAAATTCAATTCCAATTATTTTCTGGAGGAAATTGCTAGGTGCCACTGCCTACAATGCTGGACTACCACCAGAAAGTCCCTCCTAGTTCCATAAGGACTGCATCAAATCCCAAAGTCAGTAAAAGCCACGAGGGACCATTCACCCCCCTGCAGAAGGAAGCAAACTTTCTGCCCCCAGAGCAGAAGGTGGTGGGTTTGCATCCTGTCTGGATGATGATTAAGGACACTCGAAGCAGCAGCATTAGACAGAAGTAAGGCTTCACATCTCAAAAGTCATTCCCGGCACCCTTCTTTGGCACATAGATAGATGATCATGGGCTCAACTCTAATTTTCAATGTACATCTCTTAGTACAGTTTATGGCTCCAGCTTGCCAAAACACAGAGATTACTGTTTTGGGGAATGATGCTATAATCCTGTGAACATGCAACTGCCTTATAAATTGCAAACTACCACATATCTGTTAAACTTAAGACCAGCCTGCTGGTAATATGAGTACATACCAGATCAGTGGTCTGCACTATCTCACAGTGTGTTCAAGCAATACTCTCTGAAGACGAATTCATCTGCAGTGTCCTACTTGTTTTGAAATGTCAAGATTCTCAGTTTTTAACTATATGAAAGCCACTAACTACTGCATATATATTTATAAAAACAACCTTTGTACGTGATTTCTTGCAGTGTTGCTTTGGAAATGGAAATATACGTGCCCTTGTGCTTGGAATTAAGGAGATGCACTGGACTGTTGTTATGGAAATGCTTTGCACTTCTTATAAATACCAATTATATGAAAACAAAAAACTAGTCAAAAAAATAGAAAATTATTATCCGCATTGTAGGATTTCAAAGGGATATATTGACAGCCCCTGTGAGATAACAGACAAAAAGAGCAAAGTAGGAATATCTAATTGCTAGGTTTGGTCTGTAGTAGGTGTTAAAAAGGAATCAAAATACAAAAGGCATCAGCTAAACCATCACAAGCTTCTACTCTTGCTACCTGCCTTTTCAAAACTGCTCCTATTATTGTTGTTTAATTCACACACACACTGCGCAGAGGCTGGATTTCTGTGCTTTGGTCAATACAGAAATCTAAAAAGATATATTCATGTTACTTTTTTTTATACATAACCAAAATTTTTCCCTAACAAAGAGTGGGCCCTGAATTATTTTTCAAGCCCACACTAGGACAGGTTTTGAAGAAGAACCTCATTTTGAAATAAAGTATTGCAATGCTGTGATTTGAAAAGGTCCACAGTTCTTCTGTTTTCATTTTTATTTTTGCTTAAGGCTAAAACTACTCATTGACCTCTGCACAGATTCTTTCAGTCAGCTTGAAAGTACATTTCTTTTGAAAAGAAACATCTATTTATCCCAAAATTTTCACCAAACTCCATACAGTTACATCCAGTGCTATTACACACAGCAGACCCTGACACCCTTTTGGGAGTACATCTTGCACCCATGGCAACCTAGCAATTAAGTAATTAGCTACAGTGATAACAGTATTTCAGTCCCTCTCTTCTATATTTTAGGGAAAAAGATTTTTTTTTTTTAGGTCAAAACCTGGCAGATGGCTTCAGAGTCACACTAGAACAACACAGATAATCAAAGAAATCGTTACCACCATGGTTATGATCTCATTAATTACCATTAACAGCATGCTGTTTGTAACCATTTGTGTTACTATTCAGCTCTATTTTGATGCTTATCTCAGTTTCAGATTTCAGAACTTTTTTCTGCACCTCCTTCCTCCAAAAGAATTCAAACCAAGCTAATGCATATCATTTCCTATGTATGCTCACGCTTTAATCTTCTTTCAATACAGTTTGCTTTTAACTACCTTTCCTCCCTACTTCCATAACGACTTATCATTTATCATTTGAAAAAACCTCATGCTTTTAAGAAGCCATAGCGTTTACTGGCATCATTATCAGCACAGATTTCTGTCTAGCATTAAAATTCATATTTACAGCCCAACATTTGCTTTACTCCCTGCAGTAGCGGAAATACCATATGCAAGAGAGCTCCCTGGAGAGAGACAAGGACAAGTGCATGTCTCTCTGTGTGTGAGTATAAAATGAACCATGAATATGGGTGAGCACAGGTAAACTTCTCACAGCCTCTGGTTACAGGGACATCCAGACCTTTCCACCCCCTTTGGCTGATGGTATGTCTCTTCCCATCGATCACCTGTTCTTGCCCTGACCCATACAATCTGGGACCATGTAATTGTGGCACACAGCTCGTCACACGAAGGTGACTCTTTGCTAGTAGCTTCATGCACTGGGACATCTCAAAACACCTTCCAAGGAAAGGGAGGTTGGACCAGCCAACAGGGGTATGGTACTGAAGGTCTTGTGCCTGCTCAGATGCTCAGGCAGAACCCTGGTTTTCCTGCTGCCAAGTCCTGTGCCCCATGTACTTTACCCAGCATTACCTTCAGGCCACTGAGGAGACTCTTCAAACCTGAGGTCCACTTCTCCACTGGCAGTAGTACAAAAGCATAGGTGCTCCGCAGAGCAAACTCAGAACAAACTGGTGTTTGTTGTTAAACGTTATGATACACGCTACTCTTCCTCCTCCCTCACACTTAGACAGTTGTGTAATTCCAGCCCATATCTGTAACATAATTATTCTTCTGATGAACTAGCAAATCCTATCTTTTCCAGACTGGCTACTCAATGTGAATGCCATCAGCCCACTAAAAGTTCAAGGGCATCAATATAACCTACAGATCATTTTAATATCAAATCAGTCTTGTAATTCTTATATAATGAAGTCTCATGTTCAGTAGTGACATCCAAGCAGGTTTGTAAAGGCCCTCTTCTGCTTTAGGCTCACATATGTTCCTATCAGGCATCTTTGACATAAGCAGCCCAATAAGTCTCACTAAAAATAACTGGATTTGAGTATATAGCTACTTAGGAAAAAACTTCCAAGTACCTACCTGTATCTTTAAGCACCTAAATACATTTAAAAGCTGAGCTGAAGACAAGTCATTCACATTTTTTGCCAAGCACCATTTTTGTTTTTAATTAAAGTGATGCTATTTCTGTTCATCCCAACGGTCCTTTCAGCAACCAAATGCCAGGAACAGCAAGTTATAAATTAATGCTTTGAAGGTGGAACAGAGCAGCATCAAAAACATGCCTAATGAAAGGTTGCCCCAGCCCAATGTCCCTGCAGCATGCTGCAATCACCAAAGAAGGCAAAGAGACCAGACCTTTCCTCCTACCTCATTATCCTGCCTGCAGCAGCCCTGCAACATTCTGGGGTGTTATCTGAACCCAAACCCATGGCCCACTCTCTTATAACCTGCTGGCAGTCTACCTCTGTCTGAAGTGGGGCAGATTACATGGACTCCACTGATAATTTTATTAATTGCACCTGTGTATCTCATTATCAGCACTGACACATATCATCAGGTTTCTGGATCAAATTACAAAGGGGTGATTTGAGAAAGGTAGTTTACTTCTAATTTGCCTATGCTCAGTTGTATGAGCATATAGCCTTGATGAAGGAAGAGGAAAACCTTTTTTTGTCAGGATGATTTGCATTTATTTCTAATGGCTAAAAACCACCTTGCTGCAACAAGGTTTCAGAGGGATTGCTTGTAACACCTAAGTGTTGGTAACAGACCTTGTCCCTGGGGCTATCCTAATTTCAAGACGCCTATCTTTCTAGGCTGACCCAGAAGCATGCAAGTCGTGCACAATGCTCATATTACCTCATTTAAAAAGACACTGAGTACAAATTCATTAAGACAAAGAAATAACAATAGGTTGTTTGATACTAATCATATGGTTTTGGAAGGAAAGAGAAGTTTTAATCTTTTTTTTAAGAAGGAGCCAAGAGCTCAGCTTGCAGTCACGTCCTGCCCATGTGATCTACTGCTCTAAGAGTGCACTGTGCTGCTTCTGCACAGCAGCTTCAGCTATGCCACAATGACCTATAGACACTGTAATTTTTTTAGGCAGTTTGCCTTGGAAAACATCAGCTTACCTTCCTGAGCTGTTGCCAAAAATTTGTAGCTCTCCTCCCCGCACCTGACATCAAGAGAACACTACCATTTTTCATAAGCAGAGAGGTATGAAATAGAAGTTATATATGAGATATGAAGTTACCAAAGCACCAAACAATGCCACGTGGCTCAAAATCTTGGCAAATGCAAGAACAGCTCACGCAAATGGCCACAGTATTCCTACTTCAGCACAGTTACCTACAATATACTGCTGTGGTGGTTAGATGCACACATCCAGGTTAAAGCTTAGCTTTCTCACTGCAGGCAAGTTGATCATAGTGTAGCTGGGAAAGGATCAGCCCAGTGACTCCTGCCTAGAAGCATTAGGTGTCTCCAATATTTGCACAGCACTACTAGCTAACAAAGAGCTTTGAGGCTGGACTCTTAAAAAAATACTCATTTCTGCCTTTGGAAGTGGATTTATTAATAAATAGATTCAGATTTGTTCTCCGAACTTTCAAACCAACTTAATCTTCTTGCGTTGAGATAAATTTTAAACTAACTTGGTATCTATCTCTTCATCCTAGTTTTCTTACCTTTGCTGCAAATATGCCTCCCTGACTGGGTAATGAATTTTGCAGGTTCAGCTTCCTGTAATCAGTAAAGCATATGCCACAGTGTAAGCTGCAATGCAAAACAAAGCATGAATTCACCATATTCAGAAAAACAAATACATAAAATGAGCATATGCTTCCTTTCAGAGACTTAACAGTTTACTTGATTACCTCTGCATTTAGCTTGGCTTTTAAAAACCATCCATCCGAGACATTCCACAGCACATAGCTTGCAGCCTTTAGCGAGTCCAAATTCACACCTCTTGGGGAGATGTATAAATTATCTCCCTTTCGCAAGCGGGAGACCAACACACAGATTAAATATTCTTGCGCTGTGCAACAGAAATGTGTGGCATATCAGGAACCAAACGAAAACCTTCATTGTGCCGTGAAACTACTCACTACACTATGGCACATCTGCAAGTCTGCTTGTACAGATCTATGCTTAAAATCTCTTAGTCTCTTCTTTTACCCCACTGGCCTTGAGACTTCCCCTCTTCCATTGCTAACACTCCTGCTTTACACCAGTGCTAGGTATGTCCACAGCTCTCCTGCCATAATTAAGTTTACGAAGAATCATAGAATCATAGAATGGTTTGCGTTGGAAGGGACCTTAAAGATCATCCAGTTCCAACCTCCCTGCCATGGGCAGGGACACCTTGCACTAGACCAGGTTGCTCAACCTGTTATTCCCAAAGCAACTGATCCTATAATAGTCTAGCTTGAAATGTGTTGCTTTGGGAGTGATAGAAAGGCTTGTGTGCCCAAAAGTCCTTTCCACTTCTTTTCTTCACCTGTTCACACAAACCTTTCTTAGGGCCTTCATGACTGTAATGCAACCACTAATCCATACAGTGTCTTCTACTGGGAGAAAAAGTTCTACCTGAAACTAAATGTTGAGATCCAAAAAGTGAACTGTAGAAAGAGAATGAAGTCTAAAGTTGAACTTGGTGTTTGTTCCTTCTCCTCTGAGGTGGCCTGGACCCAAACCTCCACCATAAATGCACAAAGAGACAGCACCCTTTAGCTGCCAGAGGCCTGAGGGCTAAAAAAAGCACTCTTTCTATGTCGCTTCTGTATCTTAAATCCATTCCTGTTTCTCCTCTCATAGCCCTGCTTCATCATGTAGAACTCTGCTGATTTGACTGAAGTACTTATTTTTGTGTCTTCACAGCCAAGACCTTTGTGTGTCAGGATGAAATATTTCTAGAGTTCTGTAAAACAGCCTATCAGATTTAATGTTTTCATCTTTACGTATTGTTGCTTAATATTTTCTCAGCCTCAACCAGTCTATCTACTTTCTTGCAGGTACCCCAGTCAGGAAATCCAATCCTTACACTGTATTTAAGTAGAGCTTTACCATATCAGTGATATCTTGAAGTTGATTGTTCAGTAAGAAAACTTTTAAAAAAAAAATCTTCCCCAGGGGACTTCTCATCTCTAACAGTCTGTGTTTGAAAGCACAAGTTTGTTGAACTGTATTACCCCCAAAAATAGTGGTAATAAGTGAATACTAGTACCTCCATTTAGGTAAGGAGAGGGCAAGGCTGAGAACTGAGCTTCAGGCATTTTTGTAATGTTGTTGCTGATGAGTTTATACAAAATCCTATTTTGATTGCACTGCTGAAGGTAGTGGTGTAAGTTCCAGAGAAACCTGAACTAAAAATCATAGATGTTCCTTTGTTTTACCACACTTTGATATAATGCTTATTTTTCCACTAATGAAGCAAATGAAGTATTCTCACTTGATCCTCTTTTCATTTCAGCTGGGACAGATCTAGCCCAACAAGGCTTCACTTGGATACTGAAGGAACCAATCAGGGTCACATTTTAATTTCCAGAATATACTGGCTCCTGAGCAGAGCAAACATCCATCCTGTTTAATTCTAGCCTTATAAGAAATGAAACCCCTAGACTAAGAAAACCAGCCATTCAGCTGGCTTCAGTAAAGAGAAAAAAAGTTTTAATGATAATTTTCTCCCCTCTTCCAGGATGTAGTGGATCACCCTTGAAATTGCCTTTCTCTGCCTAGCCAAGGGAGAGAGTCTAAATGACAACTCAAACTAGACACCTAGCTTTTAAATGCTAAGCTGGAGAAGATTAGTCTGTTCCTTGGATTCACAGCCACTCATTCCAGCCAGAACAGCTAAAGAAAGGAATAGCTACTGGGCATATCTCTCAGCTGCAGTGCTGGAAAAAACAAGAGTGAAACTAACTGCTAGAAGGAAGGCCACTTGACAGCTTGGCTACTTTCTTGTTTCCTGTTTATTCCATGGCAATATTGATAGAGTGAGAGAAAAGGGAAATATTGTGGTCTGCTAAGCAGACCAAAAAAAGAAAAAGCAGATATTTCTCTGTTGTCAAAAGGAGAACATGATTATAGAGAGACTGCTGAAATAAGGAGAGGAATCTGATGACAGACAACATGCAAGCAGGGTTCATAAAAAAGATACATTTAAAAATCTTCAAGATTAAATCTACACACTTGTGGCAGGCAGAGACAGGGAAGAGAAGGACAGGATTTCCCAGGGACCATGACACAGGTGAGCCATGGACAGGCTTGTTCCAGTTTTGGTTCCTTTTGGATGTTCAAAGTTTCTGAGCATTTTTGTCAGGTGGACATTTTAGTTCAATTATCTTTGTGTCACAATAAACAAGGCCGGGTGGGGAACATGACCCTAAGCACGTTTGGGAGCTAGAACTCTGCCCACTGCGATTTGGGCCAGATAAAATCACTAGTATTGCTAAACTCTCGTTATTTTTCAAGGCTTATCATGATATTTTTTGGACATAAAACTTCATAGCTGTCTGGAAAGTAGGAACATTGGGAAATGGTAAAATCTAGGAACGGAGTGTAGTTGGTAGTCTCTGGTTAAGGATTTTGAATCCTGGTCTCATTTTCAGACTTCAAATGTTATCATAAATTTAAAAATGGGCATTTTACTTCATCTGTAATTGTGATTTTCATGTAACAACATGAATCCAGCTGTGAGAAATTTAAAAATAACATAAAATAATATTACACCCTATACCACAGGACTAAAGATTTTAAAAAAGATACCCAAGTCAGTTCTCCATAGGCTACATTGGTTGGGTTCCTGATGCAGCACTGTACAAAACAGTGCTATTTTACCAGGAGACCCCTTTTCCCTTCAGGCCTCAATCCTGACCAAGAGAAATTTCTTGGTATGAATCTGCCAGATGAAATTTCTTCTTGAAAAGAGATGCCTCTGCTGCATATTAGCAGCTTTTCCATGACTGATCCACCAGGAAAATCTGTTTAATTAAGTTCCTGTGCCAAAATCCAGGTTGTTATCTAATCCAGTATGGACATTAAGATTACATTATAATGAACTGTCACAAAATCCTTTTTCCCAATCTTAGGAACTCCTAGCAGCTTGAGATCTTAAATCTATTTTTACAAAAGAGTTTCAGAAGATCCGTATTTGAGTTCAACACATAAAATCCCCTCCAGAGGCATTTCAAATATATTTAATGTAAAAATGAATGAAATATGGCACCTTTATCTTGTTCATTTAGAAGCCAAGGAAGGTATTTAAATCAGCATGAATACAAGTCAGTTTAGGACTGATCCTTCCCATTATGGTATTATTGCGCCTATGCAAACTGTTGGACTTCAGCAGAGTTAAATTAGTCTGTGACTGATAATGCAAATTCCTTTCCAGAAACTCCTAATATAAACAGTTCGGTGTCTTCCTATTCTCTACAGGTCCAGGTCATTCCTTATCAGGGATTGCTACCCTCAATTGCTTTACTGAAGGATTCAAGGTTCAAAGTGGTAATGCTGAGCACAGGCAGATATTCAAAGCAGGTAAAATTCACCTGGGAGCTGAGCGTTTGGCTCCTGTTAGTTCTTCTGCTTCCTTAAACATTCAGGGCTGCACTTCCTTCTTTTCAGAGTTCAGGGCAGAAGTTAATTTAGTAAGAAATCAATGCATTACATTGCCTACCTGGTAAAAGCTAGAGTGGCCCCAGGTTGCTCTGACTCATGCCAGGGGCAAGTGCCACCAGCCACCCCTAGCAGCATGGAGATTGTTGAAGGTGCTGAGAGCAGCTTCTGCATCGCTGCCCATCACGTGCAGCACGTGCGTGCTGGCATGTCTCCATCACATTCCCCAGCTGACCCTCCAGTGACTATTGCTCGCTCAGATACTGAAGTTTCTCATACCATGTTTACAGTCAAAGGTGATTCAAGGGGACGGGGCCTCATTCCTGCAGTGTATTTCCCCATGAGTTAGCAAAAGGCTGTTTGGATTTTTGTGCCATCTGGAAAGGGCTTCTGGAGACTGAGCGTGACCTTGTACATTAATGGTGGTTTGTAAAACACTGGGCTATGAAGTGTAAAAAACAAACACACACGTGCATGTAAACCGGTGCCTGCACTTCAGGCTTCAAAAAGTTGGAGAGCATTTAATGATTAATAGAGGAAAATTCTAAGATTAACCTGCATTTCTTTAAAGAATTACCAAAAGAAGAAAATAACAGATAACAATTAGTGAAATCTTTCCAACTGTCCAATTGGTCTCCAGCATCCTCTTTTTGTATGACATTGTACAACCTGGTATTTGCAAGCCCTTCCAAAAACCTGGAGGCACAGTTTTTGGGACAGCAATTCTGGAAATACTAAAAAACACTGTTTACTTTGTGCTTTCCCCCTAGTTAATTCTGCTCAATTTTGTGATGACCAAAACCATCATTGGGATTTGATGCATTTTGCATGTACAGAAAGTGTCACTGAAAGCGTGTTCACCTAATTAAAACCACTTGGCAGATGTGATTCAGTGAGACAATGAATACACAGTTGACATATGTCTATGCTATGTACATACACATACTAGGAACCAGGAACATGGATTTCCTGCTATGGAAAACACCGTGAGCGCTGCTCATTGGAGTGGAGCTCAGAGTTGTTGCAGATCTGTCAAAATCTCGTTGTCACCATTTAAGAATCTGACACAGTCTGAGCTTAGGGAGAATTTGGGGGAAGTTCCAGACCACCAGCTGAGTGAATTAAAGCAGTTACTCGCTGCTGCTGGAAAGGGCCCTTGCTTCCCCCTCCTATCTCCTTGCAGTGGGTTAGGGGCTCACTGCACCCCTCCAAGGCAGGGCTTGGCAGGCAACAGAGCCAGGATGTGGGCTCCCTGCTGCTAAAAGGGAACAATGCTGCATCCCTTCTATCACGTTCCTGCTCATCGCCTTCTGTGCCTGCCCATTCGGTCCCGCTTGCTCCCCAGCTGCGGCTCTGCTACTCCTCAGACCCTTCCAGAAACAAATTCAGCTCTTTACAATCACAGAATGGTCAGGGTTGGAAGGGACCTTCCGAGATCATCCAGTCCAACCTCCCTGCCACAACAGGTTCATCTAGAACAGGTTGGACAGGAACGCGTCCAGGCGGTTTTTAATATCTCCAGAGAAGGAGGCTCCACAACCTCTCTGGGCAGCCTGTTCTAGTGCTGTGGCACCCTGAAAGTAAAGAAGTTTTTCCTCATGTTGAGACATTATGCTTTGCAATGGTATGGGACACAGAATATGCTAGTCTCTCTGCAAACAGCAGATATCATTTTATCACTCATATTCTGTGCCATTGAGCACTGATGGGGTGTTCTGCAATTAACACCAGAGATGACAGAACAGCATAAAGAAGGACTGTCATGGTTTGTCATTACAGGTGATGGAATTATGACTGGCAAGTGTTGAAAACACAGCATTCCAGTCCCATATGTCATTGTGCAAACTCAAATGCCGTAGGAACCAGGCTCAGGTAAGGACTGCAGAGGAAGATAGTATTTTGAACATTGCCAACAACGCGGTAGAGCCCCCACTAATTTCATACAAATTTAAAAGCTTAGATGAAAACTACCAAAAAGAGTATGATTATCACAGTACCTAGTAATGACTTCTCCACATGATTTCTAAACAGTGGTGTTTTGATTCTTGCTGTGCAAAAATTATGTCCACAGAGTCAAAGCATCCACCAGCCTCACAAGGATCAGAAAGTGCTCAGCACCTCACAGGACTGCTCTCGTTTGAGCAGATGCTGGAGAAAAGCAGTGGCGTGTTTCCTTTCATCCCAGGTCAGATGCTTGCCATGTGCCTTGCAGAAGACACGTCGGAAGGATCACGGGAGATTCTGGGCCCATTTGCCCTGTAGTTTCAAGTCCCCTGTCGGCAAAGGCAGTGATGAATGCAGCAATGGAACAGCAAAACTGGGACTTCACAGACTTCTTGTGAGTCACATAACCAACTCTACCACGTGCAGGGAGGTAGCTGTGTCTTTCTCAAATAATAAAAACCAGGCACATAATTCTGTAAGGGTATATAAATCTGCCAAAGCCAAGCAAAAAGAAACCCTGAAAGAGCAAACGCAAGAGAACACAGCCTCCTTTTTTTTCAGATGGGAAACTGCAGCAGAAAAGTGTTAGACCTATACTGAGCCTTTTTGAGTCCAAATCTAAACCCATATCTCAGCCTCTTTCACAATGCAATACTTCATCACACCTACCTGTTTTAGAAGCCATGAATCCCAAGGAAAACCAACACAAAGCAAAGTAGAGATCTGTCAGCGGGTGAGCGAGGGATTCGGCAGGAGTCCATGGATTTTACTGCTTTCCCCATCCGGAGCACAGATGGAGGTTGCTATTACATGGCCCCATGAGAGGAAGGTGAGAAAAGTAGTCTGTCCTTAACCCTGCTTCTACCTGGTGTCTGTGTCTTTTTGTCCTTTTGCATCTGTGGGTTAGAGGGAGACATTGCTTTGTGTGTTTATGGTCTTAGAAGATATCTCTCTGTGGAACATTCCTACGTGACATTGTTATCCAAAGGACCCACACTATCTAGGCATGGACAAGCATAGGCTTACATCGTGGTTTAGCCCCAGTAAGCAACCAAGTATGACACAGCTGCTCCTTACCTCCTCCCCTCTCTCCCCAAGTAGGAGGAGGGAGAGTATTTGAGAAAAAAAAGAAGGGAACTTGTGGGTTGAGATAAGAACAGTTTATTAATCAAAAGTAAATTAAATAAAATAGTGATACTAATAATACTAATGCTACTAATATATAATGAATATACTACAACTACTACTACTACTATGTAATTAAAAAAAGAAAAGAGAGAGAAAGGGAGGGAAAACAAAATGATACAACTGCTCACACATGGCTGACTGATGCTCATCGAGTTGCCCTCCTGGACAATTCCTCCAGTTTATATATCAAGCATGATATTTTATGGCAATGAAATGTCCCTTTGGTCAGTTTGTTTCAGCTGTTCAAGCTGTGTCCCCCCCAGCTTCTTGTAGACAAGAACCCAGGTACAGCATCACAAACTGAAAAAGTCCTTGTCTTGATGTAAACACTGTTTAGCAACCATTAAAAACAAGAGTGTGTTATCAATATTCTTCTCAGTACAAATCCAAAACATAGCCTCATACTAGATACTCTGAGAAAAATAAGCTCTACCCCAGCTAAAACAGCACAACTTACTTCACAGTACCACAGCAGGAACACAAGAGTTAACATCAGGACAAGGTACTGAGATACCTGTACCTGTATCCAAACTTACACACAGGCATATATACATATACGTATATAATCATTGAATGAATCACAGAATGGTTAGGGTTGGAAGGGACCTTAAAGACCATCTAGTTCCAACCCCCCTGCCATGGGCAGGGACACCTTCCACTAGACCAGGTTGCTCAAAGCCTCATCCAGCCTGGCCTTGGACACTTCCAGGGATGGGGCATCCACAGCTTCTCTGGGCAACCTGTGCCAGTGCCTCACCACCCTCTCCGGGAAGAATTTCTTCTCGATATCCTATCTAAACCTCCCCACTTTCAGTTTAAACCCAAGTTTAATATACATGTATTCCTACACAGATAGACATATTTCTATTACAAAATTGGCCCAAATCCTTAATGTTTGTAAATTAATTCTGAATCTCATAGTCTGAATCATGGATTATCAATTATCCGGTCATTAAAACAACGTTTGCCAATTCTTTTCTATGGTTTTGTTTTAGTTTTTTTAATTTTTCTTAGTTGAAGTCAATACAAAAACACAACACAACACAAAAGATTGATTAAAGTTTGATTAAAAATGGTTCTGTGTAAAGCTCAAGCTTTGTCAAACCTACGCAAGACACAGATCCAATGCATGGTTCTGTCCAGAATGTTGTGCTGGACCACTAAGGTAATTAAAATGGCACAGCTACATAAAATGAAACAGAAGCTCAGGCAAACTGGCACACTCAGTTCAGACCAAAGAAATGCTGAAACACACAAGCCCGGACCTACTTATTGAATGGCTGGATAGCATCACAGAGTGATTTCATGAAGGTCAGAGATCCATCCTCAAAATTCTCGGTTTGGTATGTCAGGCACTTTAACACTGTACATACAAGTACGGCAATAAGGACAGTAAAATGTACAGACCCTGGCTGTAGTAGTTATTCAACATTTGCGTACATAACTGTCATTTAAAATATTTTTGGATGTGATCTGATATTAGTAGAATGGAAAGATCTAAACTTCCACTTCATATAATCATTTTCAAAGCTTGGTAGCATCAGGAATTAATGTTCTGCAACAGTGCATGTAAAAACAATACTATTTGTTAAAATCTATATATCAGGTTAAAACATACATGGGCCTTCACTGTTGCATTTCTAGAAGGGACTTCAATCATGTGGCCATATTCACATGTAGGTCTTTGATAGTTGGTTTTTTTTGTGTTTTGTTTTGGTTTTGGTTTGGTTTTCCAAGGACTAATAGAATAATTTTTATGAACAAAGGATTTGCACAAACCAATTCTAACTAAATGACTGGTGAATGTCTGCACTGTTAGCATAAGTAGCTGAGTATTAAAAGCCTTATAATTAGGATTTTGAAGGTGCTAAGCAGACATGCCTTGGGGCTTTCTGGAAGAGTCAAATGATAGCAAAGTATGGATAGATGACATTTTCTCTCTCGGAGATGTCCCATTCTGACAAGAACCTGAGTTTTGAAAAAGGTTATCCTAACTCATCTCCCATTGAATCTGACAAGCAATAGGCAACCAAGACACCACCACAGAGAAGAAAAATCTGAAACTGGCAGTAGGCAGAATTACAAGCAGCAAGATGCCACCCAGAAGTTGCCTGTAGTAGCTAGCAGTATATAATGAGTGGGCTCAGAGACACTCATTTCCAGAAGCACAAGATCCCATCAGTTTTTGCACATGCAGCACTTTAACAGCAGGTGCTTTCCAACTGTATTTCTTGGCAGCCACTCAACTTGTCAACTGGAGGCTGTGCACCCGATGCTAGAAGATCAATTAAAAATACCGGCATGCTGTCAACTGCCAAATTCCTGTCGTCACTTGTGAAAAATCCATGCAACACAATTGTTTTTCTATTTAAATTTAAATATTAAAAAACAAACAAACAAACAAAAACAATCAACACAGTAGTAGTGAATGGAAGGGAACATACATAGTTCAACAGCTACAGCATCCTTCCTCCTCTCCCAATGCCTGCTTCTCCAATAGACACAGAATTTCTACAGCTTAGGGTTTCTTATATTTCAGATGAAATGTCCAATTACAGAAATCACAGCTCTATGAAAGCAATAATTATCGTTACAGTTTTGCTACTCAGAGTACACGTTTATATGCGCTGATCACCCACTTCATAGTTAGTAATATAAAACACTCAAGCAACTGATTGAAGGGTACAACTTCTATATGAGCCAAATGCTACTGGGCTTTCTGCTCCCTCAGCCTGGGAGACACTTTGAGGCAGCTGCTTATTTTCTGTATGCCGAATGGCCTCACGTCTTTGTGGACACAGAGTGAAATGACCTTGCTAATCCTCTTTGGCATGGTACTCGTTTGGTACCCTGTGTTAGACCTTTGGCATGTAACACCATAGGTCTGACAGACATCTCATTTCTGTGTCCCAGAACCAACAGAGGAAGGAATATACGCATGTTTGATGATGGCATGAGAGTTCAGCTGAGATTGTGGATGAGAGGAAATGTCAGAAAATGGAACTTTATACAACGTTCTCACAGTAAGGAGGACAGTAGGTAGAAATGCTCTTGCTGTAAAAATACCACAGCTCTGATAAGCAATATTTTCTCTCCTAAATGACACATCAAATATATGTCCTTTTTTTCCTGGATATTATTATTGTTTCTTTATGTCTCTCAGATAACTTTCAGCTTGCACAAAAATTAAAAGACATGGAAAGTATGTAGAGAAACTTTCACATCATACATTGCTCCAAAGAACATCGGTCAGGCATGGAGGTCTACTCAGGCAGACTAGAAGTTATCACCACTTAACCTGCCAATTAATAATCACTCACATGATAGTTTCATCATGAAGGCACACTACCATCTATTTAAGCCTCACAAGTACCAGAAAAGATATAACACACTAAAAAAAAACCCAAAAGTTTGCTTGAAGGGTAAGGAAATTGCAGGAAGAATGAAGAATTCACTCAAAAATCAGAAGGAAATCCACGTAGAGGTTCTCATTATGTCCTCTATTAAATTGATGTCTGGATATGAGAAGTTGGTACATTACAGACAGTTGGGCTACAGAAAGTTTAGCAAAACACACAGAATCTTTTAACAGCTATAGGACCAAGAAACGCTGAAAATGATTGGTATATCAAAACATTTAGATTTCCTGTTTCAACAAATCTCTTTTAGCTGGTGAATGAAAACCAGGAAGAAAAACAAATATTCCACAATGATTCACAAGGGTACAAGAAGGGTACCTGATTTACATCTCTTAGCTGCAGAAGCACCAAACGAAGCCTTGACACTAAAATCAAGAACAAAAGTAATGAAAAAGGTTAAGGGCAAAAACAGCCCAAGTCTTTGCTTTCATTCAGAATTTTTATGTGGCAAATCACATACACAATCTCTATTAACAAAAAAAAAAAATTCAACATGCAGAGAAATGCTAATGCTTAACACTGTGAAACCAGCTGTCAGTGAACGGGACAGCAAACCCCTGCAACTCATTGGTAGCAAAACTGTCTCCTGATAAGATACATTTTTTACCCCAATACTGCAATATTTTGGAAGTCACAACACAGCATTTCAATAAGCTGCTTGAGGTAAGGAAGCAATTCCCTAATGATTGCAGTGCAGGTGTAATACCAGAACTAAGAAATGAGCAAAAGAACTGGACTGGTTTGTGATCAGAAATAGCATTTCTTGAAGCATTTCTTAACTGTAAGGGAAAAAACTTAATGAATTATAATGTAATGAGAATTTACATTATGGTGTATTCATATTCCTTAATAATAATAATAATAATTAGTATTAGTATTAGTATTATCCAAGATAAACATCAACATACATTTGGCTCCCACATCTTGTCAGAAGAGATGCTTGTCTCTTCCCAGAAGGTCTGCAAAACCCAGTGAAGCCTGCAGTGTTGCACAAGGAAAACTGGCACAAAGTCAACAGTTTTCAAATATTAGATCAAATGTGCACCCCCTGGCAATAAGGTCAATTAACACAGACCAGTCTGCATTTATACTCCTGATCAATCTTACCCTCCAAAGCAAGGTAGACCAATCTAAGCTGTCTACTGAAAGTGGCCCCTGGCCCAAGCTAGCCTCTGGCCCTTGCCCAGGAATTTTTTGGGAAAGCACTACTTGCCACCAATAGCTGTGAAGGACCTTCCTAAGAATTTAACAGTAACACAGTCCATCTACAGTGCTCAAGACTAATCCCTGGCACTATGCATTAATAACCATCCTCCTTCCTGTCTAATCAGTGTCCGATTATGACATAAATCTGCAACTTCTGAGATAGATGGTATTTATCTTAGAAGAGCTGACCAGCAGTTTTAGAAGTATGAATATAGACTCTATCACAGCTTTCACTAAAGGTCTCTTCCAGTGGATTTATATGCCCAAAAATCATGTTCATGATGCCCTTGAATGCAGGGTAAAGAAGTCTTCTGTGGGCATTTTATGAATGTTTTATAAAATAGACTTTACCTTATTTTTTTTCAATAAGATTTCATAATATAGATCATTTGCAGCTCCCCTCCTTAGAGCAAGTTCTCCAGATCTGTTTTGTTAATAAAGAATCAGCTACGTTGACAGGAAATTCATACCTTGCTCTAGCCAACCTGTCAAAGCTTTCAAAAGTCCCCATTACAATACCATTTACTCCTTCCTAATACAAATCTCAGGTGTTAGCAGCTACAAAGCCCTTAGATAGTAGATGATGGTCACACTGAGAATTCTCTTTCCAGGTCCAGCAGGTCCTATTGTCTCTGATCCCGATTCAATTTCTTATATAAGGAAAAGAGAGCTGTGTTCACATAGAGCAGGACATGGTTCCTCTTCCATATGGCATTTAACAGATGTGTAAAGGGAACCCCAACTTCAGCTCACAGGGGAGAGGGGAGTAAGTGTGGAGCATGTCTTCACCTTCAGTGAAAGGAGGTTTGTCACTCCTTTAATGGTCAACATTCCATATTAAAATAAATCATGCTCTGATCTACCTGACTGTTAGCATCTTTCCCTCCTCAAATGTGTCTAATAGAAAACAGGAGATATAGTACTGTAATGTGCGTTTTTTTCCTTCTTTAATAGTGATTTCTTCTATTCAAGACACTATTAGAGGAAGATGGCAATAACGGATGAATTTAGTGAACACAGACAAGATTTTTATGTTTCAGATCAGTACATGGCAATACCCCAGTTTAACTGTAGGTAGCCTATTAAGCCTCTGGCAAGCTATTTAGTCTTCTGGACTGACTCCAGATTTCCTCTGCATTTAACATCTAAAATCGCACAAATCAAAAATCTTCATTATCCACCCCCTCCTAGACTGATCTCTTTAGCAACCTTGTAGGATCAAGGTATCTCTGCTCCCATGATGAGCCAGTGCCGTCCTAACAGAATGACAAACTACGCACCCTTCACATCTGGCATAAGCTCATCTAGCTCCAAGTACTGCCAGCAAACTCTTCCTAGGTAACTGAATTTGGTTTTGCAGCCAAGTTATCAATCATAAACTAAACGTGTGAGCTGGGGGCAGTGCTGTGCAGCACAATTGAGTCTTATGCTCAATTATGCTCTCAGGGTTAATCGTACAAGTCCTCGTGAGCGATGAGCTCAAGCCAGACATGCTGGTGCTATGGACAAAACCCTTTCCAAGTGCAATGCACCAAGCCAGACAGCCTGCTTCCACTTACTTCTATCTGCATATGTATTACTAGCTCATAGAAACCCTTGAGCAAGAACTATTAATTAGATGTCCTCTAATTAACACTTGCCTGTGTCAAGAGTAACCACTGACACCACTTAGGTTGCACATGCACGAGCTTTGCGTTCAGCAAAAGGTAAGTGTTCCTGCTCAGCCTTTGAAATTGTAAGGAGACATCAAGTTGCAGAGCGTGTAGTCTGAAACTTCCTGTATTAAAATCCTATTTGTACACATTAAAAAGTCAGTGAGTTTTTTCCTTTCATCATGGTTATTTATACTGCCTTTCATGTGCTTTGATGGCCTATTACCCTCCACAGAAGAATAAAAACAACAAACACCTGGTCAGAGTGTCTACATCCAGTGTACATACATCCAGTGTACATACATCCAGTTTATAAGGCACTTCTTTTATTCCGGTAAATATTCTACAAAGCAGCAGGGACTGAGCTACAGCCAGTAAGCACAGAGGAAAGCTGCATGTCTCCCCTGTGTTATATATTATTACTCACTGCAAGGGGATCAGGCAGTAAAGGGAAACTAGTACACCTAATCCTCATCTCATTGGTGTCAAATCTACATGAGTAAAGAAAAATCATAATTACAAATGACATCATAATTAATTATTGGGAATTTGAGATATAAATGCATGATATAAAGGTATTAAAGCCTTTCTGGTAGAAAATCCATTTTTCTGCATAAACATTTTCTTTGTATTATGGCTGAGAGCTTAGACAGTACTTTTTCTATCGTTGGGCAAGAATATCCTTGCCAGTGTTACTCATAACATGTCTGTCACCTGTGCAAGAACCTGTCAACCCTGCCATTACCCTCTTCCTCCACCAGAAATGAGGGAAAACAAACCACAACTCCTTGACAAGCAGTGTGAATATGAGCTTGAGAAATGTGCTCCTTCAGCATACCTGTTCATATCCTTCAGGGTTAGCTTCTTAGAACCCAAGTCAGACATGAAATGTATGCAGAAGCAAATTACATCAGTGGTCTTAAGCCTAAGATTTCTTCTTTCAGTATGAAAGGCAATGGTAATTTGACAGATTTGTACATTTTTTTAGTACTCTTACGGGGAAATTATTTTTTGTCACTTTGTTACCATTATTCAGAGTACCGTTGGAGATAAAAGGAGATAGAGATCTAACATCTGTCTATTTACTGGCCCATCTCATCACCACACGCAGCACAGATTATGCCTTTCATTACTGTATGGGGTATTCTACTATGCCTTAAAAAATGGTCTATTCTTAAAATAAGACAGCTGATAAATTTTACCTGGTATTTGGCAGAATTTTACTGTTGTATTCTATAAAATCAAAACTCAAGTCTCATGGCATAAGAGATATCATTGGCCTTAAAAGTTTTATATTAAACCTATTAGATTCCATGAGGTGAGAAGCAGGCCTCTGAGGTTCCTCTAGAAAAAAAAAAAAAAAAAGCTATACCGCAGCACCAGGGACGACATATTTTTTGTGATAAAAACAAATACATCATGCATGTTTCCAAGAGGATATGCCACAGTACGTCTGTGCCACACAGGCCCTCTGGCTGGGCAAGAGGCTGCTCTAGCAGGAAGGCTTTGGGGACACTTTACAAAGATTCAGTCAGGGGAGAGAAGCATTATGAAAGGCTGTAGAGAAATCTGGGGGAGAAAAAAGAGCAGACACTTGTGAGCCTATGAGGATAAATGAAGAAAATTTTGCAAGATGCTGGACTATTTGAACATTCAGCAATACACTCAATAATTCAGACTGCATTTTTTCTTCATCAAAATCATTACATTTAGCAAGAGTTTTTCATCCCAAACCAGCTTCAAACCCCTTTTTATTTGAAAGCTATCAAATCTTTAAAGGGACCATGACTAACAAATTAGTGTTAGAACAGCAAGCCTCTTAAAGCAATCAAAAACTTTTAAAACATTCCTCCAGAAGGAGAAATAGAAAACAGCAATGAAATCTGCTGGGAATGATTTTTTTTCAGGAATTTTTAGTTTAAGCACAAAGCATCAGTGTTAAACATTTGATAAGTCTCATGGTTTTGTTCTGAAAATAGATGAGGAGTGTTTTCATGCATGACTAGTCCCACAGCAAACAAATTAATGCTTAAAAATATAGCTTTTTGTTATTGTAGTAACAATTACTACATATTAATGTTTCTCATTTCATACTAAATTTCTGATGTACTAGGAACTCCCTCTTCTCCCGCCCTGAAGATTTCTGAGAGATTTTATTGCACCATTAGTTCAATAATTATGACATGGTTGTATTGTGTTTAACCTTGTTTCATTTCTCCGAATACATAATAATTCTCTGTCTTTTTAACCATTTCTTTCATCTAACATAATTACAGTCGTCTTCTACTGATAAGAAACTAGGGAGTCAGATGCCATCTGGCAAAAGAACAGCCTGCTTGCTGTCCACACACATCATCCAGACTCAAAAAAAAAAGAAATATTTGAGAATAGCCAGGCTATCTATCTGCAGTTTAAACAGCAGATATTTCAAGATGCCAGACATTAACAGCAGCCTAAGTTTTCGATACATGTACCATTCATTTGGCTTAACAAGGTATGCTCAGCCTGTAATGAGGACACACCAGATATACACTCCAAACCAGATTCCACTCCTGAAAACAGATACAGTAATCCTGACAAAACACAGAGCTAGCTGACACGCAGATTACAGTCCCTTCATCTCAGATTGGGTTTACAATCAGGGAACAATTACTGACACAAGCAGGCTTGAATATATAGAAGAATTTTCTTTTGTTCCCTTCTAGAACTGTGTGAAAATTGACATTTTTATTTTAATGCTGTTATGCCATTTGATTTGAGACTGCTTTACTTTTTGTGTTAAAATTTAGGCTTAGTTGCAAAAACATGTGTTCAGTTACGGGATCCTTTTTTAAATTTCACTTATCAGGACTTTTTCAATCAATTTATGTCACTGACTTTTTTTCTTTGTCTTCATATTATAACTATGCCTAGGTGCTGATTTCCCCACCTATCATGTTCTCTCCTTTTAGGATTGTAAGTCTTTGACATAGGAATGAAGTTATGGACACAGGAATGAAGTTATGCACACTTACAAAGGCACCTGAAAAACAGCATCCACTCATACAGTTTATTCTCCAAGACAGCATTATCAAATAGTGGTTTGGTTTTGCAAAATTCAGTTATTTTAGACTAGATTTGAAAATAAAATATCTGTCTGCTTACATTCCATCACAATACTGTCTTCCTTTTCTCATTTCTCATGGAAGTTGAACATTAAAGTCACACTTGAGTACCACCCAATACAGCTCTTGTCTGACCCAGCTGGGTATCACTTGTTCACTCAGACAACTGAACCTGTGAGCAACCCGTGACAACCTCCTGCCAGGGTATGTATTCATGTACCAGACTATGAAGTGCAAAGTAAACAGATGACAGCACACTGGGAGAGGCGGCAGATCTGCCGGAGGAAAGAGCCACCTCATAGAGACACTTCAACAGCCTGAACGAGCAGGCCAACAAGACCTACGTGAGGTTTAACAACCATAAATGTTAAATCCTGCACCTGGGATGCAGCAGAGGGGATGCCTGACTGCCCGAGGCACAGCTTGGGGTGTCCTGATGGATGGATACCTGAATGCATTCCAACAGTGCACCCTTGCAGCGATGTAAGTGAACCTCGTCATGAGCTGAATCAACAAGAGTGCAGCCAGCTAATCAAGGGCTGTGACCACTCTAGTCGGTTTAGCCCTTGTCAGGGCATGCCTCTAATAATGGGTCTAGGTTTGGTCCTCCCAGTTCAAAGGAGAAACTAAAAAATTGGAGATGGTCCACTGAAGGGCCACCACGATGCTGAGATGGTGGGAGAACTTGACAGATGAAGAAAGATTGAAGGAACTGCATTTGTTCAGCCTAGAGAAGGCTCGGGCCAATCAAATCACACTTTTCCAATACCTGAAATGTAATTACAGAGGTGAGGCAGGAACTCCCTTCACAAGGATGCACAGTGACAGAAAAGAAGCTATAGTTGCAAACAGCTTTAGAAGAAATTCCATATGGTTAAGGAAAAAAATTGCACCAGGAGAAAAAATAAACATTGGAATAGATTGCCCCATAGCATCTGCCTTGTTGGAAATACAAGACTTCACAGAGACCTGGATAACTCAATTTAAGGCCCTGCTTTCAACAAAAGGTTGGACCATACAATCTCCAGAGGTCCCTGCCACCCTGGACCTTCACGTAGCTCCGCGATGCTATGCAGATCTGCTGACTGGTCTGCGTTCAGTCCTGGTAGAAGTAAACCTGAGGGATTAAAACTCGGCAAAGAAACAAGTCAAAAGCCAGAAGATGCTGCTCCCATCTCTAACCAGGAAGGTGAAGCTCCTTGGTATGAAGAAATACTGTTACTCTCTACAGCACTCAGCACTAGTAACCTGTGATACAGGGTTAGAAATAGACCAGTAACTCTATAAAAATTTCTCCATATCTCAGAATAAAACATGTTAAGAAATTAAGAAGAAAAGATGCTAGGACAAGCACTTCCTCACTTTTCCCTTTTCACTGCCTGTGAAAATCTGTGTCATGTCTACTTCTCCTTCTGTAACTGTCATCTTCCAATTTCAGGGGTTTGAGATTGTTCTGAAACAAGTATGGGGAACAGCATTTGGGGCCCCATCTCTGACTGTGACAGAATGTCAACCTGCCTGCTAGGCTGAGCACTGCAGGAGTAGCACCACCTCCCCTTCACCCTGCCCCCACCCTGCCAGAGACAGAAATCCGGAGAGAGAAAGAGAAGCTGGGGAGATGGGAAGGGAAATCGCTTAAACGGGTTAAAGAGGGAGTTCCATACTTCTACATCACTACTTAGGCAGTTCGCCCTGTCTGACAGCCATAGAACAGCAGCCAAAACAAGTACAGAAATCTGACCCATTAAATCATTTTATCGCTATTACTTAGGCTCAGCATTATGCTATGTATTTCAGAGGGTTGGGATTATAAAAAGAGAGAAAAAGAAAGAACAGAAAACACTCACATCAGCATTATAGCTAAGATTCACGCTTACACAGCTACCAAAAGATGCAGGGAGGGGAAAGAAGTGGAGGAGTTAAATAAAAATTGGTTCAGAAAAGTAAGTCTACCCAAAGATGTTTACTGTAAGATTTTTGGCCAAGTGAAGAAAGTATGGTGACAGCTACTCATATGCCATCCCACCAGCACCACCCACTTGACTACCTGTACTAAGGGATTCCTATTCAGTGCCCAAATTTTTACAGATCCTGTTTGGATGCGTCACTTCTACCCCTAACTGTACATCGAGTGTAGGCACCCCGCACCGGATTGTCAGTTTTACTGCAGGGGTGGATGCACACGTAACCATCCTAAATACTCAGGCACTGCAATGCCCAAGTCCCTTCATCAGTCAAGGCACCCTTGGGAAGCTGCCTAGCTTTTAAATTGACAGCACAATAATATTTAGCAGTTTGCTAAAAAAATCAATTCAAATGAAAAGAAGTATTTCACCTGAGATATACTTTCTCCCTTCCAACTATAATTTATTTCAGCCTGGAGAGAAAAAAACAAGTTTCTAACTGCCAACGTAGTTTTTAATTCTAAGCTCAGCTTAAAAAACCTGTTTCTGAAGATCAGGACAACACTTTTACATACAAATTTTACCCATGGAGGGAAAAAAATCCCAAGCCAAAACCCTCACATTCCATCCCTAAGACATTCCTGAGAGCAACTAAAGCTCATTTTATCACTGAAAATGCTTTTCAGTAGCCTCTCAGTAATGCAGTTATGTAAGTTAGAAAGGAAACATCAGTCTTTCTTCAAAACCATTTTATCCAGAGTGTTTCCAGAGCACTGAGAAACCCTCTGATTCCTGATTTAGTACATAATAGAGCTTTTAGGCGGGCCCAGGAACCCAAACCTTTTCTTACTGCCCCAGATTTACATGAATGCTGCTAATGCAATTTGTTCAGCATCTTCAACGTTAAAACATTATCAATACTCCCTCTAGTGGGTGTCCTAAACGAAGCAAGTTCTGACTGCTTTAACTAACCAAAGTAAATAACAGAACTTTTGCTGAAATCTTTGCTTTCTCATTAAGAGCAAATGAAGAGGAAAGTGATGCAAAACTAGAACCCCTAATTGGAAGCACAGTATTGATTTGTGTGACCAATTCATATATTTTCTGAGTCAAAATTTAGCTTCTTTTTCCTCCTCTAATAGGAAAAGAGTTAGAAAAGTGCTCCATGAGCAGAGAGAGACTTTCTGCATGTAAATGACTTCCAGATGAAGCAAGAGCAGCAGTTATTTATGAATGCATTGCATTGTTCCTATGTTCTGTAAAACTATGGCTTAGACCAAAGTTCTGTTGAAAACATCTTTCCAGCTGATTAAATAGATTGAAATGTCATCTCAAAAAGATGCTCAGTTTAAGAGGGTTTAACACATGGTTTTAGAATAGGAAAAATTATGGGCTAATTTTAAAAAATAGCTATATCAAGGACATACTCATGTTGTTCTACATTTCAGGGCTAGTACTGTGTCCTTAAAGCCACTTAAAACTGAAGTAGCATGTTCAAGAAGCTTACATGTTTGTGCAATCTTAGTATCTTTCAATCTCTCTCAGAATTTTGGGGAAGAAATGTCTCTCTAAATTTAATGATCAGGAAACCATCTTGTTTTCTCTGGGCTGCTACTAGTCTGGTTTTTGTGCACCTTGCACCCATCTGCTCACTTTTAAGGACTCTGAATTTAATAGCATTGTTTACACAGCCATAGGCCCATTACAGATAAGAGTCTAGGAGGGCACTAATACTGGAACCACTCTCACACTACCTTTTTCTAAAAATGAGATGACAAAATGCCAAATACAGTTATTATCTTCATTCCAGCTGAGCTGATAACATGGCTGCCTCAGCCACTATTTGAAATATAAACGCAATCTTTCTCTTCCACAGATCCCTGAGGATAAACCAGCACAGTTTATCTGACCATGTAAAATGGGAGGACACCAAAATTAAAATAGAAACCAAAATAATTTCACTTTAGAAAGCTGATAAGCTTACACATCAAGTAGTCAGGCATAAAAGAGGAAGGGAAGTTCTACCATGAACTGTGGAAGTAAACTGCTATGTTTGTTCATATTATATATAAACTGTAGATAAAATGGCAAAACAGATTAAAAACTTTAAGAGAGAAACTGAGTAAGTAAACAGGAAAAAAAAATAATTATAGGAATTAATTATTTTGAATGTGAGATTTCTAAAATCACATCCAGAAACTTTCACTCTTTAATTATCCTGACTATATAAGTATTTATCCTTCATTAGTCATCAGAACATTACCATGATTTCTAGATTTTTTAAAATTACTTTTCAAGAACTACAATATGATGATGAAAAACATGAAATCTACTACCTTTTTGTACTAGTGCTTCTCAAGTTCAGTTATAGAAGTACCTGAGTATGTTGAGTTAGGAACAAGAGAATTGATGGGTTTGAAAACCAGACTTTTTAGTTCTGCCATGGTTCTCTCTCTCCAGAGGCTACAGGTCCTGTTGTATCATTCAACTGCAAGGGGAAGGCACTTCTGTGCCCATGTCCGAAACTGGAAAGAAGAATTGATCTGGTTGCTGTCATGGAGCACCTGCGGCACGAGAAAGGGATATATTTAAACTTCCAAGCAAAGTGACTAAAAAAGCCCTCGTAACCTTATAACAAAGAAAATGTGATAGACCATTAAGAGTCTTTTTCTAAGCCACATATGTCCAAGCTATGAAAAGGTACTTGACATTTTGCCTGCACAGTCAAGATGCTAAGTCAGTGAAATGTTGTGAAACACACGTCAGCATGCTAACAAGTCTGAACGTCAAGAATCCGGTAAAAATAGAACTGTTTCACGAGCAAAGTGGTGACATTTACAGCATATCTCATTAATTACAGGCCATGAGGCTCTTTCATGAAGCTAAGCGTGGGAAATGCCAAGATGAATTTGAGGTCTTCAGTCACAGAAAACAAACTAAACGATCAGAAAGGTATAAAGAAAAGTGATAGATCTTAAATATAGCTTTTTACCTTTCCAAATGGCCATTCTTCTGACCTTTTAAAGACACCTATGCAGATAAAACAGATTCAAGACTGAAAAAAATAATTGGAGATAAAACAGAAGCAGGGCACTGACTCCACCAGGCCTTTGATTTTTTCTTTTTTTTTTTTTTTAATTCTTCTTCATGATCCAGGAATTCACAGAGAGTTAGAAACTGTCTATATGCTGACAGCCAAAATAAAGATGACCTGGAGGGGTTTCCCAACAAACAAGACAAAAAGAATCCTGGATATCAGGTCACACATTGTGACATTGTGATACAATATGACACATATTGTTACACTATAGTGTGTGATACTGTGACTCTGAAGCCCACAAGTCATTCAGAATTACCTCTGCACCAAAATGTGAAGACACTGTTAATTTTCTATTCATATTGTAACTGAGAAAAACTCTCTGAAATCAGTAGGAAATTGTCCTAAAAAAAAAAAAAAAGGATTGATTTGTCCTAAAAATAATCAGGATTGAAAACCTGACTCACTAAAGGAAAGAATATAATGAATTGCCACTTGCACAGAATAGGTAGAAAATACATTTATGTATCTATATGCATACACACATATATATATATACACTATATACACTCACTTATACATTTAGTACTGGATGGAGATAACCCAGTGTAATGAACATATATACATATATTGTGAAGGAGTTTTCCAGTTTAATAACAGGCAAAATTAAACCCCTTAAACTGGTATTTCTAAATGCTTTGTGCACTTTACTGTAAAAGCTAGACTATTGTAGGTTAAAAAAAAATATAATGTTTTAGGACTTCTTTCAAAAACAAAAGATGGTTCCCTTTATCAAAATGAAGCATTAAATTTTGAAGAGATCTAATTTTGGAAAGAGCATGCTGTCACAATGCTTTGCATACATTAATGCAAATCACAGATGCTAGAGAGAATTAAACAAAAAATATTCCCAGAGAGATTAATCCAAGACGAAAATTTATTTTGCACTGAGTTAAATAGGCCATACTGGGTCCTTCTTTGCTGATCACAAATAAAACATACTGTAATTCCGGATTGTGAATTTCTTGTGTTCTTGTAACAGTGATGAGTGGTTTAATATTTGGGTGCTCTAGTATTTCTATGGCACACTTGTTATGTTTTCCTATGTACAACATATGTACGCACCACGTGTACAGATGCCAACAGCTTTCTATTAAACAGGAACAATGCATAAGGAATGTTTTGCTTCCAACAGTGAGCAAGTCAGCCAAGACCTGAAAGACCGTGCTAACTAACTACAGCAAAGTTTAGGTAGTTGCCACTGACAAGTTCTTTCAGTTGTTCTTCATGAGCTTAGTTGCCACTTAAGGCTATAGTTTCTGGGATACCACCTTTCCCCACTGGTGGGGAGGCTCATCATGCTGCAAAACTAGGGAAAGCCTAAGCTAGACTCCTAGGAGATTTTGACACAAGCATCATTACAGCTGAAGAAAAAAAAGCATAGCAAGGCACTAAGAAATCATTACTAGAACATGGTTTAATGAAGCCATCCCTGGTGAAGTCACTTGACACTATCTTTATGCCCATGCATTTGCCAGAATAAATAAATACGTAAGTATAAATGCATACATAGTAACCATTTCATTCTGGAAACCATTATTTTCTTCAATTTCAGCCATTTTGCTGTCCCCAACAGCCCACCCTGCTGGAGGCTTTTGACTGAAAATAAAATCTGTCACACCTAAACACTGAAACATCCCTGCACCTCTAGGGAGGCACTTACACAAAATCTGTCCGTCTGTCTAACACAACCCTTCGGTTTCCCCCTTAAGGAGCAGAACATTCAGCACCTCGAATCATGATATGTATTCACAGTGGCCCCAAGCTGAAAGAAAACGAACACGTGCTGTAGCTGGTATAGTTACAACTGCTGGTCAAGACCTACAAAAATAGGACTGCCAGTGTGCTCTCTGTGTAGAAAGAGGCTCGGTCTTCTCCCCTGTGAGGCATCCGCTCAAGCTCTGAGTTTCAAACCTTACCAGCAGCAGAAAGCTGCACAGACAGCTGGAAAAGCAGACCCTGAGGTCTCTGGATACATGGGGTAATCAAATCTTATCAATCCAGAGAGAAGAATGAGTTTTATACAACATAATCATAATTTTGAATATACTCACTCCAGCTGAGAATTTGGGTAAAGAAGGCACTGTTAATTTCTTGCCAGGGTCTTCAAATAAAAGTCATCGAGCTTGACACGACAGGAATCCCAAGCAAAATGGGAGACACTGCTTGTTGTGTTTTCCCACCAGCAGGTGAAGATGAGCCCGGTAATTATTTTATACACCCTGATGGAGACCACAGCAAAGCAGATTGCAACAATCAAGAGAGAAGATGATGAATTTTAGCTCTGAGGAGAGGTAGGGGGAGAAGGGTTAGCACAGTGGGAAGAAGCAGTTCTGTACAAAGAGACAGCGGAAACACAAACTGCTTTGCATGGCGATACCAGCAAAACCAGCCCTCTTTGTCTGGGTGGATGTCCCTGCTGCCTCCTTGGGCACTGTCCCAGAGCCCCAAGGATTCTCTGCCACCCGCTGAGGTGAGGGGAGGCTGTTCTGCCTCCCCTGCCCAACCAGTGGGCCCCCACTGGCTGTGGCCCAGGGGGCAGGCTGCGACTGCCCCAGCCCAGGCCCCACGGGCAGTGTGAGGGCTCATTGCCCAGCACCCTGCAGCGGAAAGATGCCTTGTCCCATGCCACAGCCGGCGGCCCTGGATGATTATGCAGATTTGTGTTACTAAACATGTAGTCTGCACATCTGCTTTTTTTATTTTGTGTTAGTCTTTAAGCAGTTATCCCCAAGAAGTTGTTTTGCTTTTTAGAAATTGGTTGTGTAGGTCCCATTTGTCTGACTGGAATAAGGAGTTACCGGTTTTGCTGCTGTAGCCCTGTCTGCATACAAAGACAGTGGAATTCTAAACACAATTCAGTGTGGATAAAGTCTTCTAAGAAGTCCTTGGGCACCACGAGCATTTCTTACCCCTCTTTGGTCTCACACTCACACTGCCTTTTCTTGCTGTTTGCTCCGTTACGGATTCCTGTCACGCATAACCACAATAAAACCACTGCCCCAGTCCCTTTCCTCGCTGGCAGTTTGCAAGGACCCATGGCAGAGTTCCTGCTCAGATCTTATCAGGCTGCTTCATGCCTTGGGACAGTGATTTCTGTCAATCCAAATGACATTAAACAAAGACACGTAATTACACTTCTGTTTTCTCTGAATTAGTTTGTGGCATATCTGTTAGCATCAGTGAGAGCCAGGCTTGGACATAGATTGAAAGGCAGCCAACCAAAGCTATACAGGACACCTCAAGAGCCAGTTCAATGTTCAGAGTAGTAGATACAGGAATGTATTTCTGTATTAGGTCTCCAAACCAGTGGGAGATTATACTTGCTTAACCTCACTGATGTAAGTTGCCTTTTTTTCAGTTTAATTGTTACAGTTCAGAGTAGTAGAAGTAAACCAAAAGATAAAAACCAGTAGCTCCTAAGTCTTTAAATGATACAGCACACCTTCTTCTCCTGATGACACCCTTATTGTACCCAACCTCAAGTTACCATTTTCACTTTTCAGAAAATAAGGTAAACTTCTGAAATCTAGCTGTCATTATGCAAGTATAATAGAGACCTCCTTTCTAAATAAAAAAATCCTTTTTATACCTCCTTTCTAAATTTTACCTGCAGCCAAGAAGCTTCCCATCTCACAGTGTCTGAACACACCTTTCTCAGGCACGCTTTAGACTATAAATGCTGCTGCAGGCTATCTTGGTTTAATTTTCAGTTTTTCTTTTTTTTTTTTTCCCCCCACTAAAAACATAGACACTGCATACACCTCCCTTAAGAGGTATGGCAGCAGCTTTGAAATTTCCTAAATATGAAAATTTTGGTGCACAAGTTCCAAACAGATACTGGTAGATACCTCCTTTGAGATTCATCAGGGATTTGCTCAGTGATTCTTCTAGTGCTGCTTTACTCTTGCCATCCCTTGAAGCAGGTCTGTGGAGGCCCAGATCTACATTTCTGTTCAGCTTGCAGTAGGACATTACTGGCTCTGGTAGGGAAGAGACAGAAGTAGGCAGAAGCACTTTGGCTGAAATTGCAACTCTCCTGAATGCCTTGAGAAGGCTCAAGGTAAAGAAGCACTGCCATTCTCCATATCAGAAAGGAATATTCTGATTCTGGGAGGAAAGGAGAAATTACCTTCACCATTAAAACGGACATTATGTTCTGCATCGTATGATACCGTCACAGCCATCCTACTTCTGTGAGTTCCCTCCATCACACCTGCATACACACACGCAACACCTGTGTGCACACACTTGGGTCAATCTGACTCCACACCTGATAGCCCACGCTTTTTGGGCATGGGTTAATCATGATTTCTTACTGCAGCCCATAAAAGATTTTTTTTTGCAGTCTGCTTTGGCATTTGCCCAGCACTCTGCAGAATGGGAGGGATGAGAGGGGAGTCAGTGCTTTACATTTGTGACAGATTAATATAGCGGTGAATCTTCTTCCTGCAGCTTTTTAATTGTGATGAATTTGCAAGTTAAACTACACAGTCTGTTGCCTGAGTCTGTTGCAAAACCTTCAAGATTTAACTTGCCTTTCTCAGTGGCAAGCAAGTTAAAATGAGAGCAGTATTGATTATTGCCTCAGCAGCACCGTGCTCTGCTTGCAGGGGCCTGTGGAGAATAGAATTTGGAACAAAGGGAGAAGGTGGGCCAGCAGCTGCAGATGGTGGTTAAACAGACACTCAGTTGCAGGCAGGCTCCCAATGATCTTGGCTGTAATCCCTTACTCCTCAAAATGTTCTTAGGATCATTAAACAGAGGCGCTTTTCATTGTCTGTTGTCATAACGGTTTCAGAGAGAATTTGGCCATTTCTGTTTGGTTACACCTCAGATAAATTCACATCTTTCCCCACTGCTCGTAAACAATCGTGCCGTCCTGTGCCAGAGAGATGCAGTCTCATTCCCTCTTTAGCTCCGGAACAAGGAACGAGGGCCTCTTCACACAGCTTGCACATGTAAGGTCCTGGTAGATCTTCAGCCTCTGCTGAATCAGTGGCAGCTTTTCCACTCAGCTCTCGGGGGGTCTGAGTCATTAACGAACAGCTCACCTTTGCTCTAAAACCTGGAGTCTGGCTTGGTTTAATCAGCAAAGTTGATGGGTTTTCTTCTCTCTCTGGACTAGTAGGCAATGGTTCATAACATATCATGGCACCAGGTATTTTCAACATTAACATGATCGGGCCCCTGTTTGAAATCACTCTGGTTTTGAATCCTAGTTAATCTCCTGCAGATGTGAGACTTCTATATCCAAGTCCAACTGGCAGGTCATCATGTGCATCCCTGTGCAGATGTGGTGGAAAAGCATCCAACTCGTGTTCAAGCTCTTAAAGGAATCTTAACACCAGCCCTAAGCCTGCAGCTGTGTTGGGCTGGCTTGTCTTTAAAACGGCTGCAGGCAAGGACAAAAACTGCATCCCCCACAGCTGGCATAAGAGGCATGGGTTCCCCATTCCATTCCACAGATGGCAAATTGTTTCAAGGGAATCAAGCTTTCACCCTAAATTAGAGAAATTGAGGAGGCTCTGAGGCATGGCTGGCTATATAGCAGGCAAGCAGAGCATCTAAAAATGCTCCATTCTTTTACATCAGTGCAACTACAGAGGTTTTTAGGACAATGATGTGGGCATGAAAGGTCTTCTCAATGGGTTCAGCATGGCCACTGCTACAGCTTCCGGTCTGCAGCTAAGTACCCTTTAAGAAAGAGACCTGAAAAGGCTGGGGTTGATACACCACTACTGAAGACGGGTGTAAATGCTTGTATTCCTGCTCTTTGTACTTTATTAATATTTATACAGGAGGAATTCCCCTCTATGAGGTGTTCCTTGTAAGCCCTTTCATCAGTAATGAAAAAAAGGCACTTTTATATAAAAATAAATTATGCTTAATTATGCTTTTTGGAAAAAAACAGGCCTCAAAAAGAATAAAGCTTAATTAAAACTTTACTAAACATGCCAGTAAAGTCTCTTTAGCTTTCTGACTCATTGCCCCCCTTCATATTATTCTCTTGGCTCACAGTAGTTTATGCTTCTAAATAATGACAGCTGCCTTATTAGGGATAAATCTTGAGGTTTTGACACTGTGGAATGTAAATAGCAACTCAGGCTCACAGCACCTTTCTTATCTTGCTAATAAGATACCAAGAAGGGAAACAGTGGCACAAGTTGTGGTTTAGTCCTGAGAGAGGTCCCACCCACACTGGGAGCAAGTTGCCCAGAGCCACAGCACAGGCTCGTCGGTTGGTGTCAGCAGAAAGAAACCTCCTTTCAACTGACAGGTAAACAAATGAGAGTTTGGGAACATCAGACTAGATCTCACTGCATCATTTTCTTCATGTTCTTTTGTCCATGTGGAAAGCAGTACTTGGGAGCTTGTATCTTTCCCATTAGTTAAGTGAACCGTGATGAGTCTGGAGGGAAAGGGCAACAATCAAGAGACAAACAGTCCTACTCTTGTCTAATTCCTTTCCAAATGTACAGTTCCTTATAGCACACAAGAGGCTGTTTTGGAAGAACTGTTGTATCCCCATCCCTCAAACCTTGTGCACGTTGTGTACATTGAAGTAAGTCAATGCTGTTGGGGGCCTTCCGTTCAATTTGCTGTTTTTTCAATTAGAAAAGACCAGGAAACATGATTAAAATCCAAATGGCAAGGTTTTGCTGTTTTCAGACATTGGTTGTAAAGCATTTGTTAAGCACCATCTGCTGTACATTCAGAAAATAGCAATCCAAACTGCTATTCTCTTTCCAGCTTTTAAATTCTGTCTACTATCAAATACATTACTTCAGCTCTGGAATGTTAAAACTGCATTTATGTAGTCCTCCAATTGCATTATCTGTCTGTGTACAGTTACATATAGGCCACAGACTGGGACAGACATTTGGGGGAGAAGCTGCATTACAAAATGCTACGTCCTAGAACAGGACAGTGGAAGGAGATGGTGAAATAATAGCGATGTTGAGCCTGATTTCCAAATGTACTAAAGAAATCAGGATGAATATAACTGAACACGAAGCATTGTCTTTCAAGGGCAAATTTAATGCGTGGTAATTGCAGGGCAGGATGATAAAAACAGAAGCTATGCATCAGTTAAAAATCCTAATTGGGGATTATTAGCTTTTCTGTATGGTTTAATTAGCAGAACAATTGTTACCAATGCTCCCAAACATCACAACTCTATTGATGGTGAACTGTAAGTGATGAAGTACTCTGGTTATTAGCCTGAATTAAGTGAAAAGCTTGAAAGGCATAAATAAACCTAGTGAGTGTTTAAATGAAAAACAGCCACCAGACTTTTTCTCAGCCTCTATGTAAGGCCTTTACTCCGTATTTTTTCTTAACGGATTTTTTTCCTTTCTTTCTGGAAAAAATGAGTGTCGGAAGCTGTCCAGCTCAGAACAGGTTGTGCAGGGGCAAGGAGGGAAGGATCGCTGCTGTGATGTGCAAGGCACAGGCTGCAGTGGAGGAGCCTGAGCCTCAGAGGTGGCTCCACTGGAGCTCATTGTCCTCCTTTTTTATCTTCCCCATCCCCTTCCTCATTGCCCTTGCAGCCTGCCTGCCTATCATGCCTTAAGAGAGTTTCTCATTTTGTGCCTCTGCTTCCATTTCAGGGCATTTATTACCCATCTAGATATACCCAGAAGTGAGTGTGAGCCTCAGGAGTGAGGTTGGAGTCCATCACTGGCAGCACCCATAAACAACATGTTGGAGAGCACAGTGGGTGAGGCAGGACGTCAGGAGGTGGCGTTCTGCAGGTTGAGGCTGAATGCCATTCCGAAGCTGTGGACTGTAGCCTGGTATTTCCCAGGGTTTTCCTATGTAATGCGGAACATCTTCATTGTTTGTGTTGTTCACCCTTTGATACTGTATCCTACACACTTTTGGTTAGAGAACCCATGGGACCTCTACTGTGCCTCCATGAACAGCACAAGTGCTCTGAAAAAGGTCTGTCTGCAAAGCCCATATGCAGGGCAGACAAAATGTTGACTATTTTGGGGCTTAAACTCAACAAGGGCCAAGTGAAGCCTGGCAGGAGAGAAGTGAGGGTGAAGTACGTAACTGCACACTGCTTCAGAGGAGAATTTATTGCAGTGAGGCGGCTGCATCCCAAATGGGTAGGAAAAATAATACAGCATAATTGTGACCACTGAGTGGCTATTTGGCATAAAAGTTATGTGTGACCATGTAAGTCGTCACCAGGAACACCAGCATGAAGGCCCTGATCACCCAGCCTTTGAGCTACAGACCTTGCCATCTCTGCATCGCCCTCACATCTCAGTAATGAACAGAGTCTGGTAAGACAAGCCTGCCCTCCCCAAAAGGACCCACGATACTGAAGCAGCCTGTTGCTGGGGGCTTCACATAAATACATGTAGTACTGACCAAGCAAGGGACTCCACAGCTACAGAGCGTGCAGCACCAATAGTCCTATGAATTTAAAGCAAATAAAGTCCCGAATCTCTTACCTTCTGTGCTCTGCTCCTCTCAGTCCAGGAGGGAGAAACCCACCAAATAAGGTCGTCTTCTCACTCAGCACAGAACCCTGGCCTTTTGGGTTCATGATCCACTTACCCTCTCAGAAGTAGGGCAGGTTCTTCTTCACAAAAAAGAAAAAAAAATACTTGGCAATTGTGAGGCCGGATCTGGAGCCCAACGGATATTAACAGGACCCTTGCCCAAATACAGCTCAGTGGATTTCTAACAAATTCATTGTTCCTAACATTTCTGCAATTTTTGCAAAGCATTATTGCTTCTGTTCCACTGGTGGGAAAACCAAGGCAAATAGCAGTGAAGTAATTTGGCCAAGTGGTAACACATAAATCACCAGCTGAACAACGGGTTCCAAAATCCTATCTCCCAAATCGGAAAGGGAAAGGGAAGGGGAAAGGGAAAGGGAAGGGGAAAGGGGAAAGGACAGGAAAGGAAAGGAGAGGAAAGGAAAGAAAAGGAAAGGAAAGGAAAGGAAAGGAAAGGAAAGGAAAGGAAAGGAAAGGAAAGGAAAACTGTTTTCTTTCCTGTAAAGGAAAACAGTCTGCATGGCTCCTCCCTCCTCCCCCAAGAAATAACAGTATTTAACATCAGTTCTTAGGAGAACACAAGATCAATCATTGTGTGGGAGACGTTGCTTTTCTGAGTCCGACCTGGTAAATCACAACAGCAATTTTCACTGAGAGCTATGAAATAATCAGGCATCAATATGTATCTGCATAAAGATAATAAATATTAAGTTTATAAGGGAATAAATAATGTCTTTACAAACATACTCATTGCAATCCTACTTTTAGAAAATTGTATTAGAACAATATTCTTGCAAATGTGTACAGACACTCAAAGACAAGTCATACCAAAGTTACTGCACTGCTTTGCACATTAAACTACATAATCATTTTAAATTCAACAGAGACATAAGATGAGACATACTGCAGAGAGAAATTTAGTAAAATTTTAAATAGATTTTGCATTTACATGAATGCATCTCAGGTGAAATCTGTTAAAAACTTAGCAAGAATAAGCAAAGCAATTCCAACCACTAAACCGTAAACATTCTGATGTGATGCTCTTGACGCTACAGAGCGTTCTCCACAAATTGCATGTAAAATATTTCCAGTAACCCATCCATACATTAATGGCTTCAAACATCTAATATATGTGAGACACACTGTGATTTTCTGTGCAGCTTCTCTTCTGCTTGATTATTTGTAGGGTAACCATTAATTGTAATGAATAAAAAATGGGGGGTGGGGATCTTGTCTTTTGACTTTATTTCTCTGTGTGTTCCTCCAGAGTTATTCTTGATGCACATCAATATGAAGAAAGTCAGGGCTGCGTATCAGACATGGTGGGGCTTAAACACCTGCATATTTATACCTCAGACTAACAAACAAACATTCAGGTGCCTAAGATAGGAGAACTGATTTCCTCCAAACTCCACTCATTTATTTTACTCCCTTCAAGATGCAGGGAAATTTTAACTGTAGAACTGCATCAGCACATAGCCACCACTTCTGGGTTTTGATCCATATTCTGTAGAACCCAATGAAGTTTTTTTCTATGGGTTTTGAATACCACTCAATGATGCTCATTAAAGAAATTGAATAAGTTGAATACTTGAACAAAATATTAAAAAAAAAAATCTTTAGTTTCTGAATTATTTTTTCTTCGTCACTTTGTGTATTCACTCTTCCTTTTTCCATATTAATAGCACTTATAACAATTGTGAAAGTAAGTTATGCACAACAAATTTCTTCCCCATCCCCCGCTTTGTTTATAAACTGTGAACTCTTTTAGCAAATATTATTCTAATACAGTGTTATCAGAGTTTTATACTGAACTATAGATAGAAGCAATTAGATGTTTAATAATGAGCCTCCACACCAAGATTGTGGATTACTTCCACAGCTATGGATGGTGCTAGTATGACCTCCAACCAGTTTAAAACTAGTATAGCTATCAACAGTTAACTCACTGAAATTGTTTCGTACTTTTACCAGTGCAAAAGAAAAAAAAAATTGTCTAGTATGTCCCATTCTTTTAACAATAAAAAAAAAAAAGGGCAGGAAGTTACAGTAATGTAAGAAATTATTATGTTGACATTGGAAATTAATTGAATAAAATTATCCAATCTTCTGAAGTCTTACAACAAAAGGCTTAAAAAAGCCTTGACTTCTCTGATGTTCCAGCAGCAGATAGCAGCGTGATCATAAAATAGATCTATGCATAGAAATCATGAAGAAATACAAAATACCATGAGGTTTAATACTTGATCCTGCCAGATGCTGAACTCGCTGGCCCTGACCCAGCAAACCATTTAAGCGTGTGGTTAGAAGTCAGCATGCATGTCGCCCCATTGAAGCAAAGGAGGTTTTTCAAAGTTTGAGCACATAGTTAAGTGTTTTGAACAATTGGGTTATTAAAGTACCAACCACTTACTGCCGGAGTATAAGGCTAAATTACTGCTATGAACAGGTTGTTGCATAGCTGTCCATTATGAGGCTTACATACCGCTCTTTGAAGCATTTCTTCACCACTGGATAAGAAAAAAATATGGATCTGTCCAGGCAGGAAATTCCTACATTCCCATCATTTTGCCTTCATGTGCAAATCCAAATTATATTGATGCCCAGGTCTAAGCATCACTCAGGGAAATACAAAGTGCTATGAGTAATAATGGTAATTACACAATGCCACCCCTCTCCCACCACACACAGACACTCCAATAGAGCCAACTTCCTCCTGTAGGCAAGGGCTAGCATTAACTCATAATTCACAGCGAAAAGGGTAAAGTCATGCACATAGCAAATGCTACATGTCGTATTTAGATTCTCTAAGGTGCTGCTTGATGCTAAGCAATGGTCCTGCCTGGTAAAAGTGGTGTTGTCATAAAGAAAATTTGTGTCCTCTTTGCAGTCGTGTTGTCAGAGGATGTGGGGATGTGATAAGGAAAGCTAAGGCCTCCTTAGAACTAAACCTGGCAAGGAAGGTCAAGGAAGGCTTTTTCAGGTACATTGGAGGAAAAAAGAAGACCAGAGGAACTGTGGTCCCACTGCTGAATGAAGTGTGTGCCCTGGTGACCGATGATATGAAGAGGCGGAGTTACTGAATGACACCTTTGCCTTAGTCTTTACTCTCAGGAATCCTGGAGCTTGAAAACCATAGAGGAATTCATGAGAAAGGAAGGTTTTGCCTCAGTTGAAGAGGATTGGGTTAGAGGTCAGTTAAGCAAACTGAACATCCACAAATCCATAGGCCCTGATGGGATGCACCCACAAGTGCTGAGGGTGCTGGCAGAAGTCATTGCTAGGCCACTCTCCATAGTCTTTGAAAAGTCCTGGAGAACAGGAAAGGTGCCTGAGGACTGGAGGAAAGCCAGTGTTACTCCAATTTTCATAAAAGGCAAGAAGGAGGACCTGGGTAACTATAGGCCAGTCAGCCTCACCTCCATCCCTGGAAAGATAATGGAACAGCTTGTTCTTGGTGCCATCTCAAAGCACGTTGAGGAAAGGAAGCTTATCACAAGTAGTCATCGTGGATTCAACAAGGGGAGGTCATGCTTGACCAATCTGACAGCTTTTTATGATGGCTTATGGTTCAGCTTGGAGAAGAGGAGGCTGAGGGGGGATCTTATCAATGTTTATCAATATCCAAAGGGTGGGTGTCAGGAAGATGGGGCCAGGCTCTTCTCAGTGGTGTCCAGTGACAGGACTAGGGGCAATGGCCATCAGCTGGAGAACAGAAGGTTCAACCTGACCATGAGGAAACCCTTCTTCCCTGTGAGGGTGCCAGAGCACTGAACAGGCTGCCCAGAGAGGGGGGGGAGTCTCCTTCCCTGGAGACTTTCCAAAGCCACCTGGATTTGTTCCTGTGTGATCTACTTCAGGTGATCCCGCTCTGGCAGGGGGGGTTGGACTAGATGATCTCTAGAGGGCCCTTCCAACCCCGACCACTCTGTCAAATCTATAGACTAGAAATGTATCTGTAAGGAAGCAGAAACATCTCTCTTGCCACAGGGCTTTCTAAAATGATAAAATCAGCGATAGCAGAAGCAGCATTTGATCAACATTATGTAATGAACTGAGATACCGGCATAATGCCCCCTTAGTTGGGACTGTTCCTGAAATTCCTGAAACGTCACACCACTTCAGTGCTAAATGTTGTTGACTGCCTCCCTTTCCAGCCTGTTCAGCTGCAAATTCATAGGCAGTTATTCTCATATCTGCTAGCTCTGATATAACCTTGTCCACTTTTGATGCAGGCAAAAAGTAACCCTGTAGAATCACTCAAATCCAGTCCAGCTATTGCAAATGTCAGGTTCTGTCACTGGGAAGCCAAACAGTGTCAAATTGTGTTTGAATCCTGTGTTCAAAAAAAAAAAAAAAGAAGAAAAGCCTCTGATGAGAAGAACTTACTTCTTTCAGGTTATCTACTGGAACTACTTAGGTGGTGCAAGGATGGTGTCATATTTGGGTAGGATATTAAGAATATTTTCATTTTTTGCTCCAAGTGCATACCTTATTCTGTAGAAGAAAGATGTTCTTGGAAGATGTGGGAGTACCTACAAAGTCTTGTGCTACAACACAAATTGCTCTGCTTAGCTATAGTTTGTCTCCATAGTTTATAAAACTCAGTATATATGATAAAAATAGACACAACTGAAAGTAAATGAGGAGGAAGTAAATGTATTTGACCTCCACGTATGCCAGCGAAAAGCTGACTTTGAAGTAATGAAGATGTGGGTGATACAAGACAACCTGATGCAAAGCAGACATGAGTAGATTGGTAAAATACCAGCTGACATTACCCTGGTGACATATGGCATTTCAGAACATTTCCTATTGGTATACTTAAAAAGGACACATAAACCCCCAGCCTTATTTCCCCCAGTGTAGTAAAGAATATTAAATGACTTGCCAGGGAACACATAGCAGGTTAATGGCAAAGCTATTGATTCAAGCCCTTTTTTGTTTCTAGCCATTGGATTAAAGACTTCTCAGACTTTCCTTTTGGACCATTTTTTTGATTGGAACCTCTGCTCCTTCACATATATTTCACCTTACAAGTTGGCACAAAGTTATATGCACGGATCAACATAAGCATAATCAAGACCAAAACTTACACAATCATCAGTTTTGCCTGGCGAATATACCATATGGATTATGAACGTTATGCTACTATTAAAAACATATTATTGCATACTAAACACATCTAGCACACTAAAATTGGATTATCAGTGAATTTTGTCACATATAAATCCCCAGTGATGCACAGGAAGTTTCCAGCTCTAGCATCCTAGGGGTAATATTTCATGAGCCAAGACAGCAGAATTAGAAAGAATGCTGCACCAAGGAGGAAGATGGGCTGCTACCCAAACTCCATGAGGACAGTGGTAATGCTGTTATTGATGTTACTGGGCTAGACTTTCAGCTGTTGAAAAGCCTGGGAGAAGAGAGGCAAACACGACAGCGGTGTGAGACAACCCCATCTGGACCAATCTGGTCTGAACAGCTCAGCTGAGCACAGCGTAACTACAGACAGGGATATAAAACCTGTGCCAAGTTGAAAATTGGGGGCAATTTCTAGAAAAGCTGAAGTCCTTTACCTTAGACTGTATATGTGAACTGAGTGGATGATAGCCCTTACTGTTGCCTTGAAAATTGTGGAGTTTGGAGGGAAAACTCTACGGCTCCATGTGGGCACCATCAGACAGTTTAGAGGCAAAACCACACTCTTCTCTTCCTCAGCATACATCACTAAAGCAAAAAGCAGAGGGCTACCCTTAATTAGGTGGATGTGAAAAAGCTAAACTGAGGAACGAGTCCTCATTTTGAGGACCTCTAGGTCAGGTTTCAAACCAAACCATTTTAAGATTTGAAAATAGAGTTTGTCCGACAGGTTGAGTCACCTCTTCACCCGGCGTCAATTAAGTGTTGCTTGACTGCGATCAGTGGACTGAGAGAGCTGGAGGGCTCCCCCTTCACCTGTCACTCACCTTCATCAGTCAGGAGAAGAGAAGGGAAGGACAGTTCTGCAAACTGTTCATGTATGCAATTCACTTTGCATGTATTTTTATTTTGGAAACACCGAAAAGTAAGTAATGAAAATGTATCAGTAATGAAAATTTACCCGAAACTCGAGCTGGGCAAATAACCTTTTTAATGGCTTAGAACCCATATCTCAGCATCAAAAGCTTACAGGCTGAAATATTCTTTGGTCTAACTGATGCTTTACATTATTTTAATGACTATCATTTTAAGTTTTAACCCCTTGGACCAATTGCAATTGTTCTAAATTTCAGCTTTGCTGAAAATTTTTTTTCAGTTATCACACGAGCCACATAAAACTCTTCTAGTTTCCTGCTCTGATGGGATCTGCACATTTGCAGTTTTGCTTCCCAGTGCACTTCTTTACGTGACTTCGAAATCCACTCTGCCAGCAAAACCAGATTATGTGATTGTTCCAAGAAAACGAACACAAAGTGGACATAAAAAGATCGAGCTGACTTCATTTAAGATTTGGGTAAATGCCCATGGAATGCTCCTGGCATTATTTGCCCAGCTCTTTTGAACACTGTGGCGGTGCAGCAATTTGGATAGTGTGCTGCCTAAGCTAGCCAGGCTCACTCAGCATCTTCTTCCAGGATGGGATCACAGACACATCATATAACCCAAGTGCGTTGCACTCACTCACTCACTGTAAACTCAGACCCTGTGAAACTTCCTGGAGAGTGAAGAATTAAAGGAGAAAAAATTTCAAAGCATTACAATGTGCAATTTCAATGCAAGGCATAATGGAAGTAGCTGTGTGGGAGGATATTACTTCATTATAAACCTAAATCAGATGCCCAAAGATTTCTGTCATCTCCAGAGACCATTTCATCAGGCTCTACAAGAGGTTTTCCAGTGGAAGAAAAATAGCTCCCCCTCCTTTAGGCTTGTGAAAGTTCTATGGCTTTTTTAACAGTTTCTAATGAAATCCCACATTATTGCTTCTCCCCTGGGAGACTTCAAATGTCATGCAAACTTCACAGAGCCCACATGTTCGTAAACCTCAAGCAAAAGACCAGTAAGGAAATAAATTGCAGTTCTCCAATTAGCATTTGGCATTCTTTACTGTTTTTCTGGTGGGGTGAATTTGCCTTTCTCCTAAACCATGCTGATAAATTAAATGAGTTACTAAGCCCAGCATTATTTCATGTTTTAAGGCACACTGAAATCAAACACTCCAATTCACAATGGGATTTGCTTTCTGCATAATATTTGGAGGAAATATGAAACATACCCAGAAGCTTCAAACATGTTAAAGGGGCTAATACATACAGGAATATTTTCTTCAAGCTCCTTATTGTGAATTCACAGCTACTGCCAAACGCAACAACAGAGACGGGGTATTAGAATATGAAATGGGAAGTGGTCAAATTTTCAAAGAGAGCTGCTGGGTGCTGAACACTTGAAAATCTGGCCCCTGACTCCTTGGTGCCGTCCCAGAAAGAAATACCTCTGTGTTGGCAGGTGGCCAGTCAGGTTTGGAAATCCTTCTGCACAGTTATTTCAGTAAAGCATAGAAGCCGATCCCCAGCCTTCTCTGCCTGATTAAGCACTGTCACCAATCACTGTGCAACTCTAAGGTACGCACGAAATATTCCTAGATAAATCCTGCGTTTCCAGAGGAATGTGTTTCCTGTGCAACTGTAAATCCAGGTTCTGTGTTGAAGTTAATCCAGTCTGGCAGTGCTACAGCCCTAGAAATACTTCCTTAGAAATGACAAACTTGTGCAATGGCAAAGTCATCCAATCTTTTCATGCCACCATATTATATTAAAAGCACCTGGTTTATTTATACAATGACTTACAGATCAGGGTCCTTGAAATAATAATACATAAACTTTATAGCAAAAAATATACATATAATAATTCATCCTTCTATGATATATAGAAATGATGGATATTTGTGTGTGTGGACATATATATAAATATACGGGTTTTACTTACGTTTAGGGCACTTGTGTACAGATGTGTGTATCTCCATACACACAGTATACATTTATATATCTTTCTAGGTGCCACGTGTGTGTACATAAACACACATAAATACACACACAGGAACATATTTACACTCTGTGAGTAGCCGTGTACTTTGCAGCATCTGCACACCAATAGCTGGAGTCCTTCACTGGCTGTGAGCATCAAAGGGGTCCGTGACCACCCCCATTTGTGTCCGTGGAAAGAGAACTAATGTCATCGCTGTGGGCACAGGACTGGCTTGATGCATCTTCCTCTGTGAAGAACTAAATTTGCTGGACAATGGCACCCTGCAACGCAGGGCTTGTTGCATGGGCCAATCTCGTTCCAGTTGTCACATGTTTTGACACAACCTGGACCACAGGTATCATAAACTGCACCGTGCTTACACTGGGTTGCTGAAAGGCAGTTAAAAAGAACAAAACATACGTATTACACAGAGTCCCACAAGGAAAGTTACACACCTGTTTGCTTGGTTTCTACTGCAAATATGAAACAGAACATTTTGGTCTGAAGATCTAGAGAAAAAAAATTACTTGTAAAGAGATTCCACTGTATTAAATGCAACAGTACTTTACATGACAAATATAAAGTTATCAAAATTGCTAATCAAGAAGATATCAGGTTTTTAGCAGTCTTGAACTTTTGAGAATTTTAACACAGCTGACAGTATATAAAGTTTTGGCAAGTTTTCTGTCTTTAAGCAGATGCATGCTTTATGTTTAAGGCTTAACATTGTTTATTTTTTTGTTACAATGCATTTTATCAAAGATTCCTGAAGCATTTACAAGGACAGTTATCGGTCCTACTCCTACAGAAGGAAGAGAAAGGAGAGTCATTCACCACATGAGACTATCTATTCCTAAGATTAGACTTTCAATACTGCATATTGAAGCAAATAAAACCAACATTGTTAATTCAGCATCACCATTTCTAAAACAAAATTATTTTTTAAACAATCAATTATTCTCATGCTTTATGCTATTTTTGCCAAGGGATCACTGAGGATGAGGATTCTTGTACTTAATGATTCCAGTATCTATTCACTGATGTATGTAGCTGGTGGTTCAATGCATTTCCAGCATGAGAGACCACTGAGGGCTCAGCTAAAAGCACTATACCCCCTCCAGATCAATATTTAAACTCTTAATATTTTATATCCTGCCTTATTAGTATGAAGAATAATCCATGGTTCAATAGCGAGTAAAAGCCTGTTATTCTTTCTAACGGCTGTGCTGATGGCAAAACCAAGTACTGATAAAATAGTTTATAAATGGTAAGGGACTCTCAAGCATCCAGAATCGTCTCTTGCTATTTACAGAGAGGTGGTTGCATTAAGAGGGTTTCTTCCATTTTGAGAGAGACTGAAGGTCCAGATTTTTTAAAGAACAGTTCTGTCATGCACAAAAAAATGCTATTTAGTTGTGAGAGTTGGCCTTACAGTGCCATTACAGTACTGCTGTTATTCATAAAGAGAAAACAGGTAGAAGCAAATAAATGGATTAAATATGTTCAAGGATATATCTCAGAAGATGGAACTCTTAGTGCTAGGGCATCACAATTGTAAAAGGATTTCCTCTTCAGCAGTAACAGTGATCTTCAAAACAGCATCAGCTTCTAGCAGGTTTTATTTCTTACACATTTTATGGCATTTATACATATGTGAAAAGCAGCCCTGGCAAAGGAATTCTGGCAAGGATGCATACCAAGTTCTCAGGGCACAGATACTGAATAGGCAAACAAAAAAATGGAAAAATTGGATAGTAACAGAAAATACCCCTGCAGTTACAAAAATTAACAGCTAGATATAGGCAGATACTATTAAAAAAAAAAAAAAATCTTTCTCTCTTTAAGCATGAGAAAGCACCAGAGCAAGCTACCTAAAATCTCCATGAGACATCTTTCATTGAACATCATTTTTGAACAGGTTGGAAAAAGCATCTTTCAGCAATGTTCAAGAAAGGCTTATTCTGCTGTGGGCATAGATCTTTTGAGAATTTTTTTCCAGCTTTACATTTAAATCCTGCTCTTCATGATAAATTTCATGCACACTGAAGAAGGAACAAACAAATAACTAAAATGAAATTTAAATGAAACAGGAAATTTAGAAGGGGGGGGAAAACACACAAAGAGTATTGAGCATACAGGAAAATGTTAGACTCGCAACAAACTCTGTGTGTTAAGAACAGAGATTGAATCGCTATGGAAGAAACAGAAATGTGCAGAGCTCCCAGGAGCTTTGCAAACAGTGTATTAACTGTCTAGAAAAGTAGAACAAGGTGTTCAAAGAGGGATAGTGATTGTGATCCACACACAACATGAATTATCTTAAGAAGTGGGCTGTTAACTAGAAGATTTCGTCCATCCTCTCTGAAAATGAGCTTCCCTTCAAAGGATCTCTAATTCAACAACCCCAAGCTGAAACTTTAGCCTTCAGCACATGCAGTTTCCATAGAGAAAGGTCTGTGAGCTTCAGTTTTCAGGCTGCATAGGTTTAATCCCACAAGTTTTACTGCAGTAATAGCTGGCCTGTTCATTCCACGTGAGCTCTGTTTGGTGCCTCAGCCAGTGAGTTTGAAGAAAATTGGACAAGCTCTCCTTTCCACCTCCTCATCTCTGCCCCAAAGCAAGTGAGAATACATTACAGGCTGCCCTCAGCGGCCGTGGCATCTATAAGCACTCCCCAGCTCTGCTCTACCACACATGGATGTGGTATGTCAAAACACCTCTATCTGCTTCAGATGATGCCACCTAAAAGATATGATGACTTTATTTTCTGCTGTAGGCAGTCTATAATGACGTTATTAACTTGCTGTCAAGGGAAACATCAGAAAAGTACAATGGCTGCTGTTTAAGTTCCCTGGATGGCTTTTATTGCTGAGTGCTTCAGTTGTTAACATGTGGTGTGATTGATCCAGAACATTCCACTTCATCAACAGTTTAAAAAATAAAAATAAAGGCATTCTGCAGTAGGCTCCCTAGGGACTGCTGCAATGAATCATTGCCATGTAAACATGGAAAACAGAAGTGATGCCTTTGCACCCATCTTTTAAGGCAAATTCCTCTCTTAAAGAACTGAGCTCTGTTATTACTAACTTCCTTAGTGCACAAGCAAAAGAAGTCGAAACCCCAACCCCAAATCACAAAAGTTACTAATAATACTGCATTTTGCAATGTTACCAGTCCCAACAGGATTTTTCCACTCTTCTAGAACATGTGTTTGGCATGACAGATGTGAGCTTCCTCGGACTGTTTTCTGAGCTGGCAGGATGAGAGCCAGCTCCTGTCCAGAAGCCATATAGTCACAAAACTACAGCACTGTGCCTCAGCTAATAAACCCTGCCTAATAAGGCTGTACAGTTTTGAGACCAGAGCTGGTTTATTCCAGCAAGTTTGGCAGTTTCACAGAGAAGGCTTGTATCTGTCTGCGCCTGTCTTTGTAGACATGGCCGTAATTATTTAGGAGGAATTCTTGTTCCCCAGTGCAAAAGCCAAAATACCTAACATGGAACTGCTGCAGGATTCCCTTGGTGGATGGTATCTGGTCAATCTGATTCCACAGAAATTTCTGAGCTAATATTTGTGCATCAATGAGTCAACCCTCTTCTTCTGGTGGTGTTGCACAGTTTGGGCTTTTGAGGTGTTCTGTAAGATTTTCAAGCGGAATGTCGTTTGTGATGCTTGCAATTCACCACATCTCCTTCTAACACAGTAGAAGACAACAACATATAACAGGGAAAAAGAGTGACTTTGGCCAGAAAATTCCACAACAGAGAAGAGAAGAGAGAAGAAGACGACTCAGGAGAGAAGAGTCAAAATCAGACATACATTCATCCTCCTCTAACTCAACCATTCAAATAGGAAAAAGAGAAAATTGTTCAGTTTTTATGAGGCTGTTGGAGCATGTCAGCACATCAGCGCTACCACATGCACTTTGCATTTTATTGTAGTCCGTATCTGCTTTTTCTTCTTGCCTGTGTAGGCAGGCCCATGGCAGGGAGTTATTGCCACCTGCCATCCTCGAGTCTGCTTTGTCTCAGTGCCCTCAGTAACTCAGTGTTGAATTACTATGGCCCAATGCCTTTCACCACTTCACTTTACTTAATTGCACTTGATAAACTGCTTGCTTAGACTTTCTTGGGCTAAAAAAAATATTTTTTTTAATCTCCTTTCCTTTTCAAACCTCTTCCTTCCATTTGTATCTTTTCTTTTCCCTCTTTCTTGCATCACTTTCTCTTATTCCTTCTTTCCTTCATGCTGGCTCTCCTGTTTTTTTTTTCTTCTCCTTCACACATCATATTTCTTCCTGTGCCCATCCTAAAAGGTCTCACTCCCTGCTACTTCCCATGGAAACCCATGTTCCTTTCCAGACCCTCTTAGTTCTCCTGCAGATCTCACCAACCCTTTCCTACCCTAACCATTTTCCTTACTTGTTAGCTTCTTCTCTTCAGCCCTGTGGGTAAACGACAGCTGGTATTCCCCTTACCAATCCATCCTCAAAGGACAGCAAACCCTGAGCAGCAGTATTTCACAGAGGACTTAAGAGGAGGATACACTGCTGCACTGGGAGAGGAGGAAGAGCATGTAGGGAACAGGACATGTAATTCAGCCTCCTGAGCATCCTGTTTGGCTGGCTCTCCAGACAACACAAGCTTTCTAAAGATCATAAAAATGAGCTAAGCGTACAGCAGTCAGGGTAGAGGAACTGGCAACCACACAAGATCTGGTTTTATAACACACAAAAGAATAATTAAAACCTGACTTTGCTAATAAGTATACTCCATTTTCATCAGAACACAGCTCTTCCAAGTATCCCACCAGCTATGAAATGTCAAGCAGGAAATGAAAGTCTCAGAACACTAAAGTTTTATTACAGATATATTGTTTCATACCCGGGAACTTTTATCCATAATTAGGACACAATAATTGTAACTACAAGTTTTGGGGAGAAAAAAGTAAGTTAAAGATTAAAATCTTGATGCTGGCCACTGGTAACGTACAGAGTGCAGTGGATGCATTTTAATTAAGGGCTTAACATACGATTTACTGTAAGATGGTGCTACTGGTTCAACACAGGATACTTAAGTGTTTTGAGGGTACTTGACAATATACAGCTCATCTATATTTTCTGCTTAACAAGATTTCCTCTTGCCCTCTACAAGTCTGCACTGGGATTAAAACACTCGGGTGGGTTTAAACACTACTTTCATTAGCTTTAATGGAAGATGTGTGTTTAAATTCCTTCATAACGTTCTCTCAAGGACTGTTTCTGCCTTAGAAAGTTTTCATTTGGTAAAATGCCAAAAAAATTGTGAAAAGAAACCTCAATTAGTTAAGTCATGATATGCCAACACTTGTATAAACTCTTTAAGGCAGGGACTGGAGTTTTTATTCTTTTGACGGCATCTGCCACAGTGAGGTCTCAGTCTGAAGTGCTTTAGTTAAAAAAACACAGCAAACCAACCAACCAGTCAGGGTACTTGTTTCAGGTTCTGCATGGATCTGCTACCAGATCAATAGATTAAAATTACATATGTTAATAGTGCCGACAGAGACCACATCCTTGAATAGGGCTTTCACTTAGTGACGCCCTGTTTGGATAGTTGTTCTTTTGTCAGAAAAAAAATGAGCCTTTCGGGAACAGTCAATCAAATGTAATTTGCTCTGTCACTCACCCATCCCTGCTATCGTGCCTTCAGCAGAAAAGGAAATTGAAGTTGAGAGAGTAGACCCTGAGCCGCACACAATCACAAAAATGGACCACAGAGTAATAGCTCTTTGACCAGCACTGAGTATCCTTCTCTCTACTTTTTTTTTTTCCCCAACTACTGTCAATTGCTTTACATAAATCTGAATACATTTCCAGGCAAACCGATGCCATTACAGAATGTCCTAAATTAATGAGACCATCATCAGGGGAAATATTCATCTGCAATATTGCATTTTACTTTAAGTGCCCATGACCACAGGCCACCAATTTTCATGGAAACAATTACTCACAACTGCATGCAATTAATGCAGTCCTAATCACATGGGGAATTTGCTCCAAGTACCAAATTAAATGCATGTTTGCATTTCAATATTCCCATTAAGTATAATCTCTCGAGTTGTTGAACCTACGGGATTCACATATGCATGTTCTCTCTGGAAATATAAGTATGCTTTCACAGGAGGTCACAGGAGTTTAAACATAAACTGTAGCACCTGTTTACATATCCTGAAAGAAAAAGGCATGTACTTCTTTCTGGATAGGAGACATTAGAAGTGAAAAGTTTTGCAGTGAAATGAGCATTTCTAACATTTGATGGTTGAAAATCTTTCCTGGTGAGGTCTTTATACATAAATCAGAATGCAACTTCCCCATTGGTGCAATCGCAGTGCTTTCTAGCCAGTTCATTTTTGATCCTACCCTACTAGTAAAGGGAGAGCAGCCTATCAGCCTACGCAATTACAGAGAAGCAGTCCCAAAACGCTTACCTGCACAGTTCTGCTCCGGTACCCACTGGACTTTCAGCCCTTCCCTCTGACAGGCTCGGGCATATGCCAGGAATGACTCACAGTAGCAGTTTTTATGGACCGGGCATTCGCACATGTCTGTCACACAGGACCTGCAGAACAAAGCCCCAAAACAAATAAGCAAGGAAAGCTTTGGCAGATATCAGTCCAAGGTTTGGAGTCGTTTACGTTCCAGTCACATGGAGTTCAACACCAAAGAAACTTGTGCTAAACAGCAAGAAAGTTCAACGAGTTTCTGCTGTCACAACCCAGGGCTCACCTCTTTTTTGATGTGCTGCTGTGATGCAGAGAAGTCTCAAGAGCACCAGGGGGAGAACCACACAGAAACAGGTGAGAAAACCACCCAAGAAATGTGAGGCAGAGAGGACTGAGACCACAGTGGGAGAAGGAAAACTCCATCTTTGCAATGATTTTGTGTCAACATGAGATAAAGACTTCTTTCCCATTCCCTGGAAAGTAATAATGTAATAATTTTAACCGTAATAATAGCAGCAGTGTTGGGTGGGTGACTTCTGCAGATAATGAGCACGTGCCCTTCCATGCAGGGGATAAGAAGTGGTACCTTCTTTCCAGGTTACTTCCAGCCTCTCCTTGCTTTGAAGGCCCCAAAACTGCTATGTTTTCTCAGCAGCATCACTACTAAATGCCAGAGTTTAAGAGACTCCAGAGGAGCAGGGATGATGAAGCATAACTGAGCATTTCTCATGCTAGGAAATCCCCTAGGCACTTGTTAATACAGCCATCTCCTTCCATTGCATACGGAATCACCACAAAACATGGCACTGAGCTAAGCTACTAACATGTCCCTAAATGAAACTGCTACTGCATATGTCACCACTATATTTTAAGTTAGAATGCGTGTCCATTTAGCACAGTCCTAAAATATAACAGGCAGGAGCTGGCGGATTTGCAATCGGTAGTTTCTGCATCAGCAAAATGCTTAGATGCTTCTGCAAATGCAGCAATGCACATTCAGAAATGCCAAGTATCTACTGGTCCGAGTGGAATCATTTGAAGGCAGGGACATGGTATGGGGAAGACATACTTGGTCCGCTGAAAATCATGCCCTCAGTTCCTCTGCTTTCCACTGAGAGTGCTCTGTGCGTGCACCTTGGGTGACAGTGGGCAAGAGCCCCCTGCTCCATGCACGTTCAGGGACCACTCCTGAGAGCACAAGGAAACTGTGAGAGGCCCAAACTCTCCATAAAGACCAAGGGCTGCAGTAAAAAAAAGTGCACTCTGCTAATTGCTCTTGCTGTGGACCAAAAATTCAATTTTCTTCAGGAAAAGGATGGATATAGACTTACTTTTCCAGAAACTTTCCCCATAGCTGAATAGGTAATAGCTTGGAAAAAGTGCAAGCACCCCAGTCAAAGTAATCAGGAGCTATAATGCCCATATGATGCTTTAGAGTCATTGGGAACCCTTTATTCCAGACTAGGAGAGAGAATTAGTAGTCCTTTGAACACGGTGTTGTGGTTTAACTCTGGCTAGCAAAATACCACGAAGTCTCTCTCACAGATCCCCCTCGCCTCCTCCAGCAGAGGGGAAGAATTGGAGGAAAAAGACAAGTAAGCTCATAAAATTGAGATAAGAACTATTTACTAGCTGAATCTAAATGTGGTGTAGAGCACATTCTTCACCTCTGGCCCTGTCCAGACTGGTCCAAGGAGTACCGCACGCACGATCTCCTGCTTGATCTGTTCAAAGGCTTGTCGCTGCTCAGGGCCCCATTTGAAATCATCTTTCTTACAGGTCACTTTGTAAGAGGGCTTACAATCTGACTGTAATTTGGAATATGCATCTACCACAAACCCTCAACGCCTAGGAAAGCCTGTATTTCCTTTCTGCTTCTTGGCAGGGACATAGCTGCTACTTTGTTGATCACATCCTTTGGCATCTGGCAACATCTATCTTGCCATTTTACTTGCCATTTTACATTTACATTTTCTTTCTGTTTCTGTGCTAGCCTCCTTTATCAATCACATTTTACTGCTCTCCACTCAGATTTAGTTATTATTAATGCCCATGGTGTTTAGGGATACTTGCCAGTGCCAGGTTGGCTACATGTTCACGCCTTTCCTGCGTTAGACATTATAAAATCCTAAACCTGAGGTACTTCCTCTGCTTTTTAGAGCATAAATACAGGTTTTTTTACCATTACTCAGAGGGGAATGCCACCTACAATGCAACTACAGCTACCTTAGGTGCTCGCATCAGGTCAGGAAATCTCCAGGCTCACCAGCAATCACTCAGTCTTTTTAATAATTAACATGCTTGTGGCAAGGCTAGCAGTCACCCTAACAAAGCCTGGGCATGGTCTGGGGGATCAGGGAGGCCAGGGCACCACTCCCTGCCTACAGGAGGGCAGCCACGCTCTTTGGGGACGCAGAGTTTAGGCCCCACATGCAAATGAGCGACGTGATGCCATTAGCCCTTGGCATTGCAATAGCCTTGGACAGCCAGACAGGCTCCTGAGTGAAACATGTCCACTTTGGCCGGGATCAGAACTACTTGCGAAGTGTTCAGCACGGGTGTTCACTAAGGAAGGTAGCATGCCACATGCAGCACTGATTCATTACACACCTAATTGCTTGTGTAATTTTTGTTTTCCTGAAGTGTTTGATCCTGGTGACAGCTGCTGGGCTCAAGCCCTAGGCTTGGCTGAGGAGTAATCATCAGATTGTGGAGGTTTTATTAATGAATTACAATTGATAATTATCTGTAAAGTTAAATTAACTGATTAATTAAGGTTAAATAAAAAATAAAAGCAAAGGAAACTATATCCACAGTTGCCAAGCCTAGACAAATCCAAAAAAAATCTTCTTTTTTTTCCTAATGAATTGCCCTGCTGGCAAGTTCAACGCATTAATATTAATTGCAGTTAGATGGACTGGCAGTTGGGGGAGAGGGGGCTTTTTCTATCCCTTTTGAAATCAGCAGGGAGCAGATACGATATTTGTTAGATAGCCACCACGAGAGTCAAAGGGCTCTTCTGCAAAAGGACCTGGAAGCAAAAGATGTCTGTCCTCTGGGAGGTGGCTAGTGAGAGGGAGCTGGCGATGGCCCATGGGCAAGCTTTGACGTTGGGTCTGTATTTTTTTCCAAACATGTTTACTTCTTGCATTTAATTACATCTCTCACAGTTATTGTTAGAGTTGCATTAGAGGTCTATTACAGGATGCTTCACTAGGTAAATTTAAAAACCGCTTCATGTGTGCTGCTGTAATGTTTTCCTCTTGCAAAAGTCTTTGGTACGGCCCTAGCTGCTTTTTTTCTTTATTTAATCCTCTCCAGTGATTGATACTTTTCAAAAATTATTCTCTGTTACCCGAGATTCTGCCTCTCCTTCATTGTTCCTTTGAATCTGATAAATAGGTTCAGTGGCACTAACTACACATATGCAGAGGCTTATCTGTACTCTAATCTGACTGGACTGTTGAAAACAGCAGAAAAACCCACTTTTAGTAAAACTTTGGAATGGTGCCAACCATGAAGTCACACTGACAAGTTACTATACCGCACACTAACAGAGACTTTGGATCTTCCAAAGTATTGTACCAAGACAAAAACAGTTGCTTAAATGAAGCAAAATTGAGAATACATATCAGAAGCTTAAACACTGAAACATTACAGTCACACAGACATACCCCCACAAGAAGACTGTTGTTTAAGTTACTTATAAAATACATAGAAAACCACACAAGATACTTCAGGCAGCCTTAGCTCTGCCCTCAGTGAAATCATATATAGATGAAATGATGTTGTGGTCCAAAAGAAAATGGCATTTCCTTTAAGGACACATTTACATTTAAAAAAAAATATTCAGATATGATGCTGCATTTTAGCTGGAGTCCCTGCTCCATATAAGCACCGGAGCCCAGCCAGGCTCTCAGTCCTCAGCTGGTACCAAGTGCCTGGCTGTGATTCCTTTCGATGCTGCCTGTGCTGCCCGCAGGCTGTGCGTCAGAAGTGGTGCTGGTTGGGTGTGCATACTCACTAATGGTTGCAAGGGGAAATCCATGAAAGTGAAGGCATCTGGCAGCTGTGGGACACACCCTTGAAGGAGACAAATACACACACACGCTCTGCTGCCACATCTTCAAAGCGAGCTGGATGAGTATACTCCTTCAGCAACAGCCCTTTTTCACATTAAACCGTGGAAAGGCTCCAAGTCCCATAAAGGGCAAAGCACCGAGCCTTGTGCTACTTGCGCTATTATAAAGAAGAAGAAAGGATCACAGCAAGGAAGCTTACAGTCCATGCCACATGGGATCGACATTGCAGATGTTCACTTGCTTCACATCAGCAGTTCCTTTTCCTTTGCAGTACACACAAACCCAAAACCAGAACCAGTCATTTTAGGAGGGTCTACTTATTTTTGCATATTATTTCCTTTTTTTAAAAAAAAAAAAAAAAAATCACAACAGGAGTGTGATACAGTGCGTTTTTCAAACCTTTTGGTTCCTTCAAGGAGTGTCTCTGTGCAGATGGAAAACACCGACACCTTCCGCTTTACACCAGTAGGTCTGAACAGACTTCACCAAAGCCATGAGAGGTCGTGCATGACTACATAGATTTGATGTGTGTGAAGAGGGATCCGGCGGTAAAGGGATTTGTTGTCTATACCTGGGATAAGATGTACGCTCGCAAACTCCAAAGCCTGAAGAGTCACCTGCTTAGAGAGGAGGATTAATTTCCAACCCCACTGTCCTGTGAGACAGGCTTCTTGGGATAACTTCTTATTAGGTATGGCAGGTGAGAGTTTTAGTACCAGCTTGGCCTAATTTAGCACTGGTTATGAAAATAGACATACTCTACATGACAGACAGCTTGGATTCCCATAATCACACCGGAGTGCTCACAGTGCAGCAGAAATACTCAGGATTTATTTTTCTGGATCCAAAATTAGACCTCCTTTCTCTTCCTTTACAGAAGAAATAAAAGCCAATGGCTTCTCTCAGTAATTATGTTGTTACACTAAATTTTGGGGTGTTTTTCCTACAAAGATTCAATGTTTTGCAATTATTTATGGCCCCACCTGGAAAAGTCCTTTCACGGGGTAAGAAGATGAGCCATATTCTGATGTATAATGGAAAGGCTCATGCTGTTGCTGCCACAAGCTCTCTCTTGTCTGAATGTGCATGTTTAATCTTACTGAAGTACTGAATCATAGTATGGAGAGCTGGAGACTTTTTATGGCTTTGGGACTTGAGATCAGAGGCTTGAGATCATTCTCATTCTCCTGAATTTACTAATATTAATGCAAAAAGCAGCAAATAACTCAAGAAAGGTAATTTTGGAGGCTGCTGAAAACACAGAAGCCCTTATATGTATTGAGTATTCGTTCAAAGCACTTGCCTGGGGAACAGACTGCTTCAAGCAGCAAAGGCAGTCATTTTCAAGGATCGTTTCTTCCAGGTCCAGGTAACTATATCTGCACTCCCTCTGTGGTTTTCCCACACATCATAACAATTAAAACATTGCCTTAAATGGGGATCTGATAAAGGCCTCCATAACAGAATTAAATCACGAGTGCTCTGACCTGTTTTTCTGGTAAGGGTGAAAGTACCCAGAAAGAGTGGCCACTTTGTACTGGAGACTCCCTCATGATACAAAAACTCCCACACTGCTGAACTGGCTCAAAAAAACCCAAACCTAAAAATGTGGGAGCAGAAAGGGAACTCGCAGCTCATCTTTGATGAGTAGTTCATAGAAAACCTACTGCAGGCATATGCTTTCCATGGAGAAATCTCATTCCTATAAAGAGAGCATTGGCCATAATGCTTGAGAATATCAGTTAATTTTAGCAGATTGCAGAGGAGGAGTTTGCAGCAGTAGGCATTTGAATCATGCATCCAAATATCATCCTGATCCCTGATTTTTGTGCAAATTTGAGTCAGCCCTGGACTGTATTGCCCCATGGAGCCAAGCAGAAAGTAGAAAATACACAACTCCACCAAAAGGAAAGAGCTGCATGTGATCTAAGATTTCCAGGGCATAGCAGTCATATTATACACACATTGAAGAGTCCTAATTTAACTCTGTTTGCCATTGTTCCTGCTCCAAATATAGACTTGGCACTCAGAGATAATTAAACAGAATCACACAAGATACCCACATTCATCCCTGCCTTGCCAAGGCACTCTTCCAAAGCAGTTATTTACAGTTCAATCGACTTGGGAAAAGGATGCTTTAAATGCAAGTGGTAATTCTTGTTGGTAATTTCCAACAAAGCAGAGACAGACAGCAATTCAATTTTAATTTCTTTTCATATCCAGCTCCTTTAAAAAAAGTCAAACC
>NW_010242980.1:14696-36175 GCF_000690775.1 Eurypyga helias | reverse complement strand
CCCTACAAAGGGTATGCAAAAATGGCATTTTCCAGACATTGAATAAATGAAGGTCCGTGTAGACCTCTGAAAAAGCATACTGCGCTGTACAGTATCACCACAAGCCTATACTATGTGCTGCTAAAATTATTATCCAAAAGCTTTTGGAAAATGCCAAGAAGGGTGTTCTATGTGTATTTTTAACCTTTATATAAAGGGCATGCTGTGCCAGAATTGCGTTTTATTGCCTCAACCAACATTACCCACAAGAATATGGTAAAATGAACAATGAAACATTCTGGAACATTTTCTAAAACTGCATAAAATTAAAATTCTCAGGACAGTACTACCCTGACACCGTACTTGTAATCTCCCTGAATATGTAGTAGCGGTGGGAAAGGCACTTAAAAAAAGCGAAAGGAGGGAAGGAGGAAAAACAAAATAAATAACAAAACAGCACAGCAATTTTCCCTTCTTCTTTCTTCACAAAAATTCTCCTACTAATGTGTCCAGTAGGCTTTTTCTATATGTGCTTGGATGCCTACAGGTGTCTGTGGCTCTAAATGTTCTTTCTGGTCCTGAGAATGGAAAGGTTGGCTAAAATCCCTCCGTAGGGAAATAGCTGAACTATGTCTGAGGAAGACAATGAAGTCCCATGCTGGGCTGTAAGAAGCATCTGGTATGACTCAGAATATTTCCTAGAGCTGAAGGTTACTGTACAGTTGAGCAGCTGACTTGCCACTTTTAGAGACAGTGGATTTTTACATAACAAACTCCAACAGAATACAGAAACAACATCCACAGCCCTGGAAGTCCTGACACCTTGCACTCCCACTCATTTTCAGAAAGTGGGAGAGAATTTTCCCCTCAGAAGCCACAACCTAGAAAAATTCCTAAATTTCATAATTTCCTGGTTTGAATTTCTTAAGCCAGTAAAATTCCTTATTACAGATCCTTTCCTGACGTAACGCAGCAGTATCCAAGTTATTTCACCACATCAGGTGTGTATGTCCAGTCTTTCTTACGAGAGGAAAAGAAACGGAGGGGGTCTTAGTGGACCTTCTCAATATACATACCAGTGTTCTACATTTCCATTCACTGTGTGCACACACTCCGCTTCGCACTTACACTGCTAATGGGAATTTGCCTTACGACACAGACACCCCATCATAATGGAATTCTCAGTGTTCTCTGCCATAGCTACCATGGAAAATCCATTAACATCTTGAGCTTTCGCTCACTTCTTCAGGTACAAGTGGGGACTGAACTGTCATATCTTATGTAGAGAGAGGAAAATAGAGTCAATGTAATTAATTTTCAAAAAGACAGACATGTTCTAATATCTAACTTCATAGCATTCATGTAGTACTTTCAATCAACAGTTAAACTCCATTATTGTTTCATACAGTGCAAATGAACATACACTAAATGAATCTAATATGACTGCCTCAACCTTCACCCTAACTGAGAGCCCATTAGTTTATTCTGTGTGACAGTCCTCACCCAAGAGAAGCCAGAGTTTTTTCAGGAGCTCATAAACATCCTAGCTAGAACCTCAAAAATTATTGAGAGGTTTTGAAGTCATGGCGCTACAGAAACACAAACCATGTAGATATACCAATAGCATAGTGCAATAGTCATGAGACAGACATATAACATAACAAAAGATTTAAATCTTTAAAAAAAAAAATCAAACCAGATCGTCTCCTTCTCCCTACTGACAAAATATATCATGGTTCTGTTATGCTATCTGTCATAAAAATATGTCATATCAAATAACAAGCACAATGAGAACACGAAGCAGGAAATATTTCCAAAGTGTAAACATAAACTGAAGTTATCTTCAACTTTTGATGACGATTCACTGTCCATATTTCCAAGGAGGTCTTGTGATATAATAATAAACAGGCTGGCTAGTTTAGAAGCTCACATTCTTAAACTCTGCAGAGTCCACTCCCTGGCTTAACCCATATAAAATTAACTTCAGTCAAAAATATTTTTCCTCTAGGTGGCTGCAGAGCATTTGAAAAGTTGCTGGCTCCAGATGGAATATGAATAAAGAGCAGATAGGAGACTGCTACTTAGAAAACAGTTTTCTTCTTCTTCTTGCTCCCTTTACAAAGAGCCAAAATCTAGTTTCAGCAAAGTCAGGCTCACAGTGAGCATGCCACCCTTCCAGCCTGCCACATACTTAGAGTGCATTTCATTTCAGTGGTCTCCCTCCTTGCTCTTCATGAAAGATAACTGCTAAAAATAGGACTTCAAGAAGTGGTGCAAGAGCCAGCTTACCTAAATTCAAAAAACCCACTCTGTTCCTGGTTTTATGGCTTCCTATGTGGTCCTGGCCCAGGCCCATACAACAAGACAGGCACATGAAACGTGATTTAGGCATAGTTTAAACACCCAAATGCAAACCTTCGTCCGGGCTTGGTTGCCCTGACGCCGGCAAGGCTGACCTAATGCTGCAGACTTGGCTCCTGCTTTTACCTTTCCTCAGGCACCTCTGCTTTTGCTCTGCATGCTCTCAAGACCTCATGGGCATTGGCGGGCACGAGCCTGGCTTGCTTCCCTACAGTGAGGTCCTCCTGCCCACAGACAAGGGCTATCTTAAAACAGCGGCAGCGCTACTGTGGTCCCATTCAAGATTCAATAGACCAGAGGGAGAGAATAACAGTTTGATACAGGACTCAGGTAGGACGCAGGGATGTGCTTTCTGGTCTCTGGTCAGTTTGACTTAGCCTGTCACTCCATACGCAGAAAGCTTTGGAAAGGAGGTGCTCTGCATACTACCACAGTACTTTAACCTTCCTGAGTGCAAGACTTCAACTGCAAAATGCCATAAAGAGCCTGAAAATACAGTGGATGAAATGCTGTCTCCGGTGAAACTGATGGGGATTTTTCTACTGACAACACAGGAGCCAAGACTCAGAACTGTCATCAGCCTCTTTTTTGCAGTTCTGTACTTCAAGTCTTTGAAGGATCCAAATTCTTTCAGGACACAGCTAAACATTAAATTCAAGCTTCCTGAATTAAAATCCTGTGGAATTAAAATTTCTTGTACTAGACATAGTGACTCCATGACATATCAGCCTGGCCTGGGAGCCACAGGAACATGCTTGTTATAAAGTCAGAATGACCTAATTCTGGGTGAAGTGGGATAAGATGATACGAGCTGACGGAGCCAATGTTTTTTGTCCTTCTTGACAAACGTACCTTTCACTGTGTTGGTTTGGACACAGTCATTTACTTGGCCAAACATAAAGACAGCTCTGATGTGAATCAATAGCATGAGCAAACCCTCCCTATCACAGGACGATCATAATCGCAGCTTATTTGCCTGCTCATCTGTGGCTGATGCCCAGTGGCAAAGATTCTAAGGTAAATTCTGGGATTCATCTTGTATACAAAGACCTAAACATCTGAACCTGACTTTGTCTCTTTTTGTCAGCTAGGCAGGGACTCTATGGAGCAGATCAGTGCCTGATGGTAGCCACCCTGAGCGTGCTGCCTGATCGATCCCTGAAGCAATTAATTCTCACTCCATCACTTTCGCGCCATAAAATCTTCCCTGGCCTACCCACAGAAGCATCGGAGAGATCTCAGAGCTGTACCAGTTATGAAGCTTGCTGTCAAACTTGGCAGTGGTCGCAAGCTATGTTAAGCCTTGCTGACCAGTGAAGTTTGAAGGTAGAAAATGTCAGCGCTGAGTGTGCCTTTCGGTTTTTGGAAAGAGGGAGGCAGCACAGCTGCAGCGAAGCAGCCCATGCAGCACATCTCCTGAAGAAGCCCAGCTGACAGGAGAGGGAAATCCCCAAAGGCAATATGGAAGGAAAAGCTGTCACTGGAAGTTACGCAGGATTCATAGTTCATGTTCTCCATGGGTCCTCAGGAACGACAATGTTTGCTGTCCATACCTCTGGGAGGTCACTGACTTCTTCCCTTTGAGGTGAGCATGTGGCACCCACTCAGTAGTTTTTCTGCTTCCACGGATCTTTCCACAGGTGGAGAGCCTGAGGGCCCATATGAAAGCATGAGCGGATTAGCTCTGTCAAAACAAAGATCCTGTTTTTGTGCCAGTAAGGAAAAAAGGAGGGAGCAGGGAAAGCATAAAACAGAGCATATGATATATAGAAGGAAAATTGTTTTTTAATAGAATCTCTTCAAAGTTTTCCATTAAACCTTGGTCGCTTGCAGTGCAAGTTTTGGAATGCAACTCCCTCATCCCCTTAGCATGGTTTGCAATTTATTACGTTAGTAAGGAAGCCCAGCTTACTCCTAGCAGAGCTACTGTATGAAACTTTTCAATCTGAAGCCAAAGTGGCAGGAGTCAAAGCGCCTCCTGACTGATTTTCAGCCACTATTCTGGGGCCAATGATTTAATGTATTTTTTATCATGTGCAAAAGCAACTTTTGTTACCAAGCAATAGTAAATCACAAATGATCACATCACAGTGAATAAGATTATGTGCATGCAAATGTTACCCATATGACAACTAGTTTTTAGCTGAGATACCTAAGCAGAATGAGCAAAGGAATATATTGGAAGAGGGAAGGAGGTATTGGTCGTGATCAGGGGAGATGAACTGAGTTATAAGAGAACATTAGAAGCTCACTCTTCCTTCCCTCCCTCTTTCCTCCCTTCCCTCCTTGCTCTCTCTCCTATTACAGTGATGCAGGGCACATAAATATCAGAAATAGTTGAACTGAAAGAATAACTGCAGTACCAGCAGTCTAGGAGAAAAAAAAGATGGGGATTTGGACAAGTGACAGTATCATATGTCTGTCCCCTTGGAGCAGGCAGTGATAAGAAGTAAGGTGAAGTAAATCCTGTTACACCTATCTGTAGCAATTTTTACAATTCAGAGACATTAGTGAGGTAGAATGAAAGCTATGCCTACCACGATGAACTCAGAGAAAGGATGAGACACTTCAGGAGGATAACAGGAGTGTAAAGAATCTTGTACGTATCTGCATAAGCCGTATGAGTTCTATGTATTAAAGGCAACTCTGGTTTCCAGGGAAGATAATTAGAAGATTTCATGAGCACTGGCAAATTGTTACACACTTAAAAATCAGAGGAAATTACCAAGTCTCTAAGATACAATTTACCTCACAATATAGCCAGGGTCTAGTCTTCTCAAGGTGTCTCACCTTCAGATGTAACTTTCCTGGGTAAAGACTGAAGTCTTCTGCTTTGATTCATGACAAATTCTGCAGAAATGCTACAGAAAGTGATGTAGTTTCTCCTTGTTCTCTGAAATTATTTGTCTGGATGCAGTCAGCTTTAAGCCTCTGCTTTCTCACACGTCTCTCCCAGAGATATGTAGCCAGAACTCATTGCTCTCTCACTTGCAAGACAGTGGCTCTTGAACATGCTGTTGAGAGAGATCTATTCTTCAAAATACTTCAGAAGAAACACTCCAGTGTACAATACCAAATCTGCTCTGTCTTCCATGTGAATCTTGTAAATCGATCTAAGTTAACCAGAACTGGTACTGTACTTTCCTCTTTCTCCATGTGTGCACATGTGTGTATATACAGATTTGCTCCTTTTCTACTCCTAGGTCAGTAATGCAATAGGCTATGTATTGCACTTCAGGTTAGACAAAAGACTTACTTGCCCACTTGTCCTTGTATTGCATTAGATATTTCATCATTTGCTGGAATTACAGCAAAGCAAGAGGAACATAAATTTTAATATTAATATTCTCTCACCAAATTGGTAGTTGAAATGGTATAGCACCTCTATGGAGATTGGCACATGTTCAGCACACCCCACATGGATATCAGCTGCAGTCAGACCTTACCTCTCTTCACTTATAAGGAAAGATTAGCACCATACACGCAGAAATTAGAATGATGTCTTATCTTGAAATCTTCTCGGAGAGATTATATTATGGTGAATGGCAGGACCAGCAGTTCTTAGAGATCCCTTTATGTAACAGTAGCAGGCAGCCAGGGAAAGAAAGAATCAGGAGGCAATGAAGTTCTTTATCCCATCTGGGCAAAGACTACAAAGGGAATCATCACGTCTGCATGAAGAGAGTAATGGTGATGGAGTATTAACAGAAGAGGCAGAGTCCCCAGAGTCAAACACTGTGGGAAGGAGTAAAAGCCACAGAAGGAAATGGAGGCTAAAGAGAAAGGCCCACAGTAAATATCTGCAGATGCTGTTGTTTGCAGTGGGGGCTAAACCAACAAGGACGTAGTCATACAGTCACGTAGTACCTACTAGTCTTAAAAAAAAAAAAAAAAAAAAAGAGAGAAAGAAAAGCCAACCTTACTGGTGGAGTATTCTTTTCAAGATCAAAAGTCAAGCAGCAATAAAATCTCTGTCAAAAAACATAGGCAGAGGAAGTTGTGCATGCTCACTCATGAACATCTGCACTAAGAAGCCACTTAAGTAACCATGCAACAGCATGGAAGAAACATCTGCAGCCTGTAGACCACCAGCTATGCAGTAAAAATACTCTGAATATCCAGAGTGCCTTTCATCTGCATACTGTAAAGTATTTTCCAAACAAATTAAGCTTCACACCACCACTGTGAGCTTCATTTTTAATGGTAGGATAAATTCATCCTGCACCAAAACGCTGCTGCCACCAGAATGAAAAGTAACACCTGCTTATCATCTCACAGAAACGTTGTACAATTTTCATGACAGGAAGTGACAAAAATGTTGTAGTTAAGTTAAAGTGCAGGAAGACTTGAGGTGGTCAGAATTAAATGTTTACAAATGAAATTCAGGAAAAAAGGGTATTACTTCCCCCCTTCACTTTTTAGGCAAACTGTCACATTAATTTTTATGCCTAGTGTGCTGTTACTCTTTGGTCTTTATTTCACATTGGGAAGAGAGAACTTCCTCAGGAATATACCTGCAGGGGTGGATGTGCTCAGAAGTACAAAAAATACCTTCACTTGGTTGTCCGCTCTCAATAAAATGTATTGCTGTGCATTGCAAATAGCTTTCCTTTGTACTCCTTCAGATCTGTTTTTGTAAGACATCCTGACGATTATACTACAGCACTGCTGTCCAAGGCAGCATATCGTCTAGTAGTCCTAAAACAAACTTCTTGCTGTGTGCACTTTCAGCCCCATGGGGTTCTCCATGTAAGCAGCATTCTGACCTGACTCTACTGACAGTGAGAGCCAATTGTTATGTTTCTCAAGAGCAAGAGAAAGGCTGGAGAACACGACTCTTGAAGATAGGAAATATTACCAACATCCCTTTTTGATTTCCTCCTTCTGCTTCTTAATACAGGCACTTTTCAATTCCACTGAAATGTTAGTGGAGTACGCAGTTGGGTGGGGAAGCTGTAGGCGTGAAGCAGGCTGGTTATTTATCACATAGCTTGGTACTGGCAGGACAATGTAGAAAATTGTATGGGACAGAATGTCCTGAACTCTGCAAAGCTAGACAAACATACGTATTAAAACTTAAACTTTTTATGGGCAGCAATGAGATTCTGATCTCTGCTTGACACTAGCACCCTAGGATCTGAACCTATGAGTAAGGCTTTTTAAAGTTACATTTAAATAAAAAGAGTAGCTAAGACTTGGAAATGACTAATTGTATTTCTAAGAAATTGTTAAGCATGTTTGGATATGAAAAATATAGCTCTAACTTTGGCTAAGGAGTATATTTTAAGCATTTATACGTTCACCATCTCTGAGCTGGTCCCAGCTGGGCATGTGGTGGTTAACCTCAGGCCGACTTCTCCCTTCTCCCGAAAAGCTGGTTAAGGGACGACAGGCCCTGGCTTGAGAAAAGAAAGGCTCTTTCCTGGTTAAGATTTTCCAGAAACACTTGGTGTTAGTATAACTCCATCCCTGTTGAAGCCCAGGGTAAAATTCTGTTTGTCTGTAATGTCAGGCATGGTTGGCCAGCACCAGCTGCTTTTTTTTACGACCAGCTCTGAAACTCATACTCACATACTGACTTTTCTCCAGAAAGAGCTGTTTCTTTTCGCTATGGATGCAACCAAACATGTGTGCCAAGTTGCTCACTATCCCACCAGGACTGACTACTTCATTTCAAATAAACCATAAAATGGCATGAATAACTTGGGGAGAATAAAATGTTCCCTTTCAGTATGTAAGTTCATTAGTTTTTCTCTTGTATGCTGGTTTTGTTCATTTGTTTCATATAGGATTTTCCTTAGCCATGTTTCAAAATAGTGAATAGGAGGATTAAGCCTTTCAAAACAAAAAGATATCATTTTCAGTTCTATCGTACATAGGATAGGCAGTTCATCTACTTTTTCATATATAATCTTGAGCTGCCCACACAGTCTGACATATTTAGAACAACACTAGTGAAGTGTGAGGGACTTTGAAAGATTTCTGTCTATGAGAGAATCAACATTTGCTAACAAAATCTATTTCCATTGCAGTTTTCTGAGATCATAACATTTGAATTTTATTTTGAGCTGTAATTGTGTTTCAGTTGGGATAAACCTCACAGCTTGGAGAGTAAAAAACTAAGACCTAAGTCACACACCAGCTCCAACTCTCCAGATGAAATGATAGCATTGCATTGTTTCCACAGGACAAGGACAAAAACCTAAATCTCCAGTTCCAGTCCGACATCTGTTCCAATTTAGTAACAAACTAAACTCATTCTCCATCCCCCATATGCACATATGCACAATGGAACACTCAAGTTTAAGGACATTTGCCTCTGGATCTGGATCCATGTTGGGCCACTTCTAATTTCCAGACAAAACCATAAATCAGTTCAGTTTCACTAGAGAGAGCAGAGATTCACAGAGAGCCCCAGGCAAAGATCTCTACCCAACTTTCCTAGCCCCAAATTTGGCTCTGCAGTAATACATTATATTTGTTTTCAGCAGTGGAATAATATCACATATGATCGTAATCTCACCAGCGACAATTTATGAGAATTTTCCCCCTAACCCTCCTACATCTGGTCCTTCACAGAGCTTCTATCTGTCTTCAGAAAACACATGAAAACCATGTCTTTTCCCAAGTCTGCTTTGAACCCCTGCTGCTCAAAGCAGAATATGAAATACAGTAGTAAGAGGAACACGAAGAGTTGTGGAGGACAGCAAGGTGGATGCCCTCCTCTGGGAAGGGACACTGGAGCCCATGAGCCGGACTGCGTGGCAGGACTTGGTCCCTTGCTGCCCAGCTGTGGAACAGCTTGGCCCAGCAGCACCAAGGAGCTGGGAGTGAAGCATCTTCCAGCGAGGCAGCTGGCTGTTCAGTTTGGGAGGCTCATCAGGGAGCAGCAGTGGCCTTATAGCCAACAAACCTCAGGCCCTGAGTGCTTTTGTGATGATGCCAGATAAAGGAGTCCCTCTGCCCCCTTCTTGTGTCTGCTGCTCCTTCCCACCTCAGAAGATGCTCTTCTCCCTTCTCTTTACATTCAAATAAAATCCAAAAGTTGAGGAAAACAGAAATGCAATGCTGATGATGGCATGCCTGAGATCAGCAGGTGAGCCTCAGAAGCATTTCATTTTCCCATGATCTGCTTCCATACTTAATTTCACACACAAGTACATGGGCAATTTCAAGCCTTGAAAGTGAATCCATAGCACAAATCAGTGCACTGTAAAAAATATTTATAACCTCAAAGCATAACTACATTCATGTGCAAATACAGTCAATATTTTTAAAGTCAAAGTAGCTTGAAATGCTGTATTTCTCTGTGGGTTTCCTGCTAAACTTGTGAAATTTCTGTGCTTTTTAACTTGTAAAAAATCCTAAATGTTGTGTTTACAAAACACTGGTGGGGTGAGAGGCCTGGCATTAAAATCTCCTATTTAACAAGAAGTGAAGTGAAGCAGTGTATTTCCACAGAGTATTGAGAATGATCCTGCTGCACAGGGAGAAGGAGTCCAGCATCTTTACATAGCTTCTGCTGAGCACACCACTTTGCTGCTAATTATTTATGTAGATGTCTAATAACAGAGGGGAGTCCCCATCTCATTCAATGCAACTTGCGTACTGCTCACTGAACGCAAACAGCTTTCAGCCCCAGGCTCAATTCAAACCAGAGCCAGTTGTTAAATTAGTTCATTAGGTAAATTAGTTAATTAGTTGTTAAATAGTTAAATTAGAAAATAGTTGAAGACATCAGACAGATACAACTAAGGAATCTCCATCTTCCCCTTAAGGACCAGTTATGGGGAGGCACTGGAATGGCAAAAATTTGGGAAGTGATTTGTCCCACATAACATGCAAGTCATGTCTTCAGCAGGGGGAGAATGGCAGAGTTGGTTGTGACCCTATTTGCCTTCCTCCCCATCACTCTGCCTTGTGAGGCTCTTCATGTCTATTGAGCCTACACCTCAGACCATCTCTGTGGGGTAGGCACAGCCTCTCTCATTTTTTATTTTTACTTCCAATGCATTCCTGAGGATGAACAAAATGTACAGATCACACCCTATGACCACAGAGTGATACATAAATCATGTTTCTGGGATACACATGCTTCCTAGGGCTTCCTCTGATACTGCCTGGAGCACCACAGACGTGCTATCTGGCCTTTCCAAATCTCAACCCTCCACAAAGGCAAGTGTAGCACAGAGCCTGCTGCATCTGACTTCCAAAAACAGTGGGGAATATGTGCAGAGGCGGAAGATGCCCCTGACTCGTTGCTATTATCATATTACTTGCCCAGCATTTACCAGATTTTCTAGACATACACTGCCCTGGCCCAAGGTCTTGGCTGCGTCATTTTACATTAATCAGGCCTGAACTATCCAGGTCAAAAGTGGGGTCAGGAGGGGTGGCATTAAAATGGAGAGTTTGTCTTGACAACGGAAGAAACAAGTGCTGTCCCATATTATGATCTGAAATAAAACGGCAGCAGTTTTCCAGCAACCTCAAGAAAAATCTGTTAAGCTGACTAGACTCCGTCAGTCGTGATGACAATCCAGCATATATTTTCTTTTTGCTGTTTTCTGTGCAATAAAGCTACCCAGAGATGTTTTTCCATTCATGAAACAAATACAGAAACGGCAGGTTAAAGGCTGAAAAGAATAACTTGGCCAGAAGCAGCACTTCACTGTTGTAATTATTATTAACATTATTGTATTACCAAAAGGAACAACTCTATTGTTTTATGCGGCAGAAGCCACAGGCCCTATGATCCACTGCACGCGGTTGCACAGCACTCTAGGGTAGGCTTAAAACACGCTTCTCTATTAATCCTGAATGGACATGTGAACCTGCACGTACAATTTCCTGGGATGGCCTCAAGCAAATCATCTCACCTGCAGTGAGACAGATGAAAACTCTGCCATTAGGGTCTGATCCTGAGCTGCTGTAAAGCGGAGCAGAGCTATAGAAATTGCCAGGCCACGGGCTTGCACTGAGAGTATCCCCTGGAGCCACTAACAACCAGCAATACATGGTCCTAGCTCTCTGCATGTACTGCACCGCAAAGGGACAGTCCCTGTAAAGGCATCCATTCACACAGCAACACTCAAAATAAATGTCTCCATTTAGATATCTCATTTGCATTGTCAGTCACACACATGGTCTTATCTCCACGGAACTTCCAACTGCTCTGGTTGGAGTGCAAATTCCTACATCATGAAGCAAACACCTCTGGCCCCTGGAGCAGCCCTTTTCCCAGAAACCTGCATAGGAAAACCCATGGCACGCTAAAAGACCACATAGGCAGAACCTTTTCATTCTAATTCCACTTTTACTGCCATTTCCAACCATCACGGGAATCACACAGCATGCAAGTCAGAAAACACAGACACCAGAGATCGGCTAAGTGGCAAACACCTTTCACTTGTGAGCTGCAGGTGAAGCACCCAGGTGCTGCCCTCAGCACTGGACTCTCTCCCCCAGCTCACAGGGAGTCTATAATCTGGTGATAACATCACCACTCATCATCAAACTGAAAAAGGTGCCAAATCTAACCTCTAAAGCCTGCCTTCCCAACTTGTCTTCCATAAAACACACTCCCCAGCAACACTGCCATAAGTGCCACAGAGAACATTTGACATTAGCAAAGCTGTTGTGTTCACTGGATACCTAAACCCAGCAGAGCAAGCTCCTCCAGAAGCACATTTCTGCTCTCTGCCCACTAATTGGGCAGTGAAGACAAAGTGAAAACCCCAGTGGATTTTCACAGCCAACGGATAAGCCGCCAGGAAATTTCAAACTGCTCCAAGCATGACAGCCAATAGAAACCATGACATAAAGTTCAGAAGACGGTCAGTGCTTCAAAATCTCTTTCAAAAGAGGTATTTTGTTATGGTTTTATTTTTGCAAGCATGCATCAATAGACCTAGAGTATCAGAGAGTGACAGAGAAAAAGGGTGGATGTATAAAAGACATCCAAAATAAATTTTAAAGTACTTTTTGCCTGGGTAGTTCAGGTGAATGTTTTAGCCTTTGGTACAAAGGGTGCATCTGCAAAACTCTGCACTGATGGGCATGCAAGCGCTTTAAACAGCTGCCCAGTTCTGCACAGCTGATAACCCACATGCACCATAAGGTCGGTGGAGTTGGACTGACTGTGGTAGCACCTGAGAACCATTTAGAGGGTTCACTCTGAATTTGGAGAATTTATCTTGCATACTCGCATTTTAAGATTTTGACTGAGGAATCCCTGGGCTGGTTCATATGTGACACAAGGGCAGAGCTGGGACCAAGCCTCACACCTCCCATTCACCCAGCTCCAAAACACCAGCCACCTCCTGAAGGTGTCAAAAATAAATTCATGCTTACTAAAACACTTTAGAGATTCCAAAGGAAAGCCCTGGCAACCTGAAGAAAAGGGACTGTTTCCTTGCAGTCTGGTCTACTCCAGTGTCTAAATGGGCTACAGCTGAGTATATCACCACGCTGCTTGCAGGTTTTCTATTTAGTGTCATAATCACACAGAGAAATATTGCATTAAAGTGGGTACTTTCTTCTTCATTCTGAGTGGATCACAGATTTAAGGTTATTTTGTCTTGTGCAATTTGGAAATAGACTTAGCTTTTTTCGGAAGTAAAACAGAAACATAACACCAGTTCAGCCCCAGGTGTTTTCCTCTCTCTTCATGTTGTGTTTCACAGCAGCTTTCCATCTTTGAGGGCTATTACACATGGAAACACATCTCTCATAACAACCCACAGTCATTTCCGTGACTCTCCAGATCAAGCCCGCATAAGAACCAAGTGGAATCACAACAAGAGAAAGCAGGTTCAGAGATGATCAAAACAACCGGCATGGCCACACTGCTGAGAGAGCTGTCAGTCTGAAGGTCACTTCCAGTCCCACTGGCTGTAAATACATAATCTGCTAACTTGCTGCTAAAGAGTTCTTGCTGGGCTGTCAAAATATTTGCCTATAATCTGTCGTGTACTCCCCCATAGTGTCCACTTCTCACGAGGTGATCACTTGAAGCTTCTTTAAAGAGAAGTACAGAGAAAACACATGCCACTTAGGGTTTTCAGAAAAATCAACTCACAATGGAAACCCAGCAGGACAGACCAGCAGATCATCTCTCCCTCACGCCCACCACATGTGTACCCCCAATGTAGAGTCCTCTGATAAAGAATGAAATGACTTGTGGGTAGGAAATGACAAAAGGCAATTAAAACGATATTAGACTTTCTCATGGCTTTTCTCTGGTGTTTTCTGCAACACAAATGTCAGAAGATTAATGTGTTTACTGTCCACAGATGCAATGATAACCACAATGGCTTCTTGAGGAACATTCTGTACAGCAACCCTGCAGGTCCCTCTCTGCCACCACAGCATTTTTCCACAGCATCTACTGCAGATTGACACTGCTGAGAATGCCACCAGGAGCACTGCCTGAGCTCAGAGAGCCAGGCCTGCTTACAGTTGGGGTGGAGAAAACCCATGCTATGTGATAGAAAGAGACCAAGAGAGACCATGTAACCATGGGCTACAGTGCACCCTGTGCCACTAAGGACAAAACTGCTGCTTCTCCCATTAAATCAGTACTGAACTCATGACAATATTTCTGACATTAAAATATTACCAATGAAATGAGAAGCAGGTTAACAAGGTTAGCTATTGAGATGTTGCCACACGCTGAGCTACATGACTGTCCTTACACGCATGCACAAAACCTCACATGACGGTTTTCACTGAAGCCCCTTGGCAACTCTTCACCCAAATAGATGCCTGTTGCTGCAGATAAAACGCTTAGCATACCACAGCCTTGCCCACCACATCTTAAGTACATTCATGTGAGAAGGTGAATGATACATTCGGGCTACTTCCATTTTTAGGACACAGGTTTGACCTCAATCACTTCTCTGGGCTGTTCCCATTATGCTTCCCTTTTCTGAGTGACTATCAAAGTTCTCAGAGTAGCAGGAGGAAGATCTCCTCCTGGGCATCGCAGGAACTTAGGACGTGTCAGATAAATGCATCAAAGAAGAGATTATTCCTGAACACCAAAAACCCACTGGAAATATATATGACAGCCCCAAGGCAGCCTAACACCAGCATCCCTCAGCTGGGGCTGTTAGACAAACAGCTCATATTTTACTCAGAGTGAAAAAATTGCACACATTATGGTTCTCTGACACTCTTTAATCTTAACACAGCTGCGAGCTTCTTTCAGCAGAGAAACCTTCTGGGTGAATGTGACCTTTGGATAAATCCTTGCATGTTCTCTGTGGTGGTATTTATTGTTACAGTCAGGCTAATGATTCACTTTGTGAACAGCCCTAGGAGGGATTTTTTTTTTTTCTCCAGCAGCCCAACAGACCTGTAAGCATGTTCCTCCATCACTGTCACACCTGTACTGCAAGAGGGGAAAACAAAGGGTCAACAACAAAAAAAGAAAAGGTATTCTTTCACACTTTCATTTGGATTAGTGCACAAAAAAACAGCATTGGTGTTTACCAGATATATAGCAGAACACTAAAACTCTTTCATGTTGAGGCAACAGGCTTCTGGTAAACTCTGTAAGAAGTTATTACTGTTTTCTGGTTAAACTAGCTACCAGGACATAATGCATTTTCCTGCACCGAAGGGACAAGTAAGGCATCGCTGCACTTGCAGGACATTCCCATTCAAAGCAGGCAGCTGACACAAGAGGGGAGGATAAAACCAATACAAGCCTTGAAAACTAAACCATGTGTCTCTGCCAGCTTTCAGAAATACCGTTAATCTTAAGATAAAGCTGGTTTTCTTGCAGTTGATACTCAATACTACAAAAATTGCTTCTGTTTCTGTTGCAGATAAGCACAGTAATCCTCTCTTGATCACTCCATACTCAGCTCACAAAACAATCCTTTTGCTGAACCACCAAGAAGCCTGAATTTGGTCTGACCATGTAATTTGACAGGCTCCAAGTTGCCAAGGAAGAAGGCATCAAAAACTCCTGGGTAAACTACTTCTCTGGGTTTAACTGTTGAGCGGCTTACTGGGCTACACTGTGAAATACAATTCTGCCTAGAGCTCTGAGAGCTGAACTAGCCCTACTCTCATCAGAGACAAAAGATGAATCAAAGAGTTCGTTCATGTCACACTGGAAGGCTATGTCACATCTGAATGGAAAGCAGACTTAAGAATTTTATTAGTGCCTTCACCTTGAAAATGATGGATGCTGCCAGCCCCGAGCCAGCATCTGCAGGAGATTAATTTCATGGAAACTGTTAAAAAAATAGTAGTATTCAGTTCTTTAGCGATGTATATATTTTTGGCAACAGTCAGAAGCAGGCAAAAATACATATGATGTATATGTAGGAGTGATAGTCACATAATATGCTGGTTTATGAGATCAGGCTCTGATCTCTGACTTGGCTCAAACCCTCTTCTTTCAGGCATCTGATGTTTTTAAATGATAAAACTTCTAACACAAAAGCAAGAGGAGTTGTGACCTGGAATGAGTTCAGCTATATTTTCTTGCTTCCCAGGAAGGAGAAGTCCATGTCACCAAAGTCACCAGATTTATTGCAGTAATTCTGAGACAGTCAAGGACTGGATAGACACAGGGATGATACCAAATGCGGACTTCAGCAAGCTCTGCTGTCACAGCCCAAGATGGAAAAATAACAGTAGGACACCACAAGAAGCTCCTGCTGCTTCTGTTCATATTACACCCACTCGACACATCAGTGCTCTCTCCCTAAGGCTACCAATCCAGCATTTTCATGGACTCTACATAACTCCAACAATTGTACGTCAAAGGGGCATATCCACAACTAAAAGGCTCTTTAAAGCAACACTGTAATGCTAATTTCTGTAAATCATTCTAACAAACATTATAACAAACTCCGGAGTCATTCTGAAAGTCAAACAAGTTCCTATCCTTGGAAAAGCTTACTATTGGATGTTTATACCATGCAACCTCCCGTTTTCAGTCAACATGCAGACTTGGTAGGCCTTAGGGGAAAAATCAAGCTCAGTTTCCCCTCAGTCAATATTGGTTCTCAAGTCAATAAATCTTAATATTGACCACAACATAGAAACCAGTAACAGTTTAATATCTTCTTCTTGGTTTTAATTATAAACACTGTGGAAATTTGTCATCAACTGACTTCCTAGTCATATGGAAAAGCTTTTAAATATTCTGCATAGACCACTGCCCATCAGGCCCATCACAGTTATGGAGCTAAAACATAATCCACCAACAATTCTCTGAGCATGTCCATAGGACCTTTAACCTTGGCACGACTTTGAAACCAGTGCCTGCATCTGCTACGAGGACAGTGAAGATAATAAACAGCAACTCTTTATGTTGCAAGAGTTATTATTTCCAGTGTCACAGTTAAATTTCCCCTGCCCATATAAAATTGTAACTTCCATAGATGGGGAACGTTGACAAAAATCCCTGTGGTATTCCATAACTAAAAAGCATTCCTGGCCAAGTACTTTATCATTTGGAAAGAAATATGAACAGCACTGAGAAACAAAGAGAAATAAAAGAGACAGGTGAAGGAAATTCTGGGGGCTATGAGACAGTGTGCAGTTTGCATGCATCTGATAAAGAGAACCATGCAGTGTGAATTCCTCACCTCAAAAACCAGATGGGAATCCTGGCCAGGGATATCACCTGGATAGCCCATAACACAGGCTAAGGCTATGGAATAGATTATGTAAAGTCAGGCAGCAGTCTAGACATCTTGGGAGAAAGCATGGGCTCATGAGAGAATACCTCGCTGGAGAAGTTTGTTCCCTCACTGGCTCTCTGCCACCGTATTTGTGTAACCCTGCCTGGCCATGGAGAGCGCACATTCCTTCTAGTGCAAGGTGTCTCTGCCCATGGCAGTGGGGTTGGAAACAGATGATCTTTAAGGTCTCTTCCAACCCAAACCATTCTATGATTCTATGACTTCACAGGTGCCTGCTAACTGCGTTCTGCATCTGCAGGGGGTGGATGGACACCAGTTTGAAACAACTACCTAGAGATCAAACTAACCAGAGGCAAACTATCTGGAGATCAGTACAGGTGAGTTAGAGGAGAGCTGGAAGATGAACCAAACATCCCTTACTAATAGGCTAAAATGTCTGTGCACTGTATTTCAATTTTTGTGCCTGTGCGTATTTTTGGAATCAGATACTCATTGCTAATGGTTGCAGTGAAGATCTGGGCCTTCTGTAAAGTGAGGAATCGTGATGCAAATAGTGGGAAATACATACTTCAGGTACTGACAAAACACAGCTTAATTAATGTATATCAACAACCTCAATGGCAGATACAATAGCCACTTGTTTGTAGTTCTTTCCTGATTACAGAATGACCTTCAGGTGATATCTTGGTAATCCTTCTCTATATTGTCAGCAAATCATCTTTGCCTTTGGAAATAAGGCCAAGAAATGTATCCCTCATGTCACGCAGTCTATAAGCATTTTTGAAAAAGTTTTGTGTACCCACAGCAAATCTTGAAATCATTGAAAGTTTATGTCACTCTTTGAAGCCATCTAGGACATCTACGATCTGCATCATCACCTTGTCATGATGAAAAATATCCTCCAGAGAGTATAGAAAATTTTTTCATGAACGACGGGCTGAGAAATCAGGACAACAGAGAAAAAACACGTAGACAGACAGATGAGCAGAATGACAAACATGGGCTTTCAAACCTCAACCAAATCCTTGATGTCTGAAAACAGAGTATGGGGTTTTTCTTGCATATCAACTCCTCCTGCTGCAAAAGCAAATCTCTTATATTCCATGCCTCAATCCACTACTAGCTTTTGACTTGTTTTAAGTTTCTTACTTGCCAAAGACACATTGCTGCATGGGGTATTAATGAGGTTGTCATCTAACTGGGCTTTACAGGAGCAGCAAATATTTAGTACCTTCTTAAAAAAACCAGCAATGCTTTCTTCTGAAAGTCTCAGAAGGATATGTGCTTTGACAAGAATAAGACAATACACTTCTTGTGAATGTGAAACCTCTTAAATCCCATCAGAAGGGCTTGAGCTTGAGGCCAGGGACCAGGCCCTTTCATGTTTTAATCTCAAATCTGCTTTTGGCTTCCTGCACAGCAAAGAATTCTTTCTTCATTTCAACAACTTTAAACCAGGGTGCAGTGAGAATTAAATGTTTGTACTGCAATTTGAAAATGTAAAGTGTTAAGAAGGAACACTTAGGAAATGAACTCTGTAAACTTTTTCCTTGCTGCCATGGTATCCACCATCCTCAACAGCCCCTTACTTCATGTACTCACAGACTACATAACCTTAAGCACTCACTCTCTGTAAACTACATACCTCACATGAGAGCTGATGTACAAAAATCAGCTGTCTGAATACCTTAACACTTACGACAGCTTCCTCTGGACTGATCATAAGAGAAATGACTTCTTATTAATTTTCACATGCTGGATTTATTTTAGCTTTTATGTTTCAGGAATATTATATAAACAGAATGTTAGTTGTAGGAGTACCCAGGAATGCAAGAAAACATATGGCTCCAACTCCCTTCAGTATTCCCAGCGCATTCCCCACCAATTTTAATTTCAACTGGCTTAAATGGGGGAGTCAGGGAGAGACTTCAATGCCCTCATCCTCTGCATATCATGATGAAGAGGTGAAATCACAGCACCTGCTCTCACATAGGCAGCGCCTTCCATTTTGTGTGAAAACATAACCCCATCGCTCCCTTTGGGCGAGGAAGGAACCGTTTATGGTGTATTTTGGATCTAGTGGCGTTTTGGTTTTACCCCTGCTTCAGAATGGCACTGGCAATCTCCACTCACGAGACCTCACCATGTTAGCCTAAGTCCATGCCTGCTCTGACGAATCCACCAGAGACAGAGTTAATTATGAGAGCAGAGCCACACACGTGTGTTGCTAAGTGGCGTTTCAACAGTTTAAAGGGTGGGTGAACCTGATACACACACCCACGCATCCCACCTGTGTCGCCTACCTTTCCCAAGGTTAGGTATTGTGATGGTAAATATTTGAGAGGGATAAATACATATTCCTGTAGAAGCACAAGTATCCCCACCCAGCGATTCTTGCCTTACTTCTTCCTACAAGTCTGCTCTTCGCTCTGGTGCTGCGACGCCCTAGGGTACAATAATCCTCAGGTGCCAAAATTTGCCATGGGGGGTCATAAGCTTTTGCTGTCATGCTCCAAGCCCCCATCAGTACTGGCCCTGCCACATGCTGCTAAATAGGACCTGTGTACTCACAGTTAAACGAGGGCTGTGCCGGCCTCTCGTCATGCTGCTGGCACAGGGTGCTCGACCCACTCCTGCTCTTGTTGCTCCACTGCCCAGGGAGAGAACATTTTGCAGGTTGAAAGGCAGAAGTAGTGGCCTCCCAAAACAGCTTATGCTGCACTGGTTTGCGAATCTACGTAAATCACCAGTAATGAGAGGTGCCGATTCCTTCGTGAGCTGTGAAGGCTGAAGGAAAAACAAGGCTTGAGCAATTAACAGAAGTTCATTGCTTTACATATTAGCACTTTCCACACTCGAGAGAGCAAGTGTGGAGTATGGGACCTTCGCATACCTATCGATTCAGCAAGCCCTTATGAGGACAGAAGAGGAGCAGATTTGTGTTTACCCTGGATTGCTACTTTAATCCACAGACAACTACTAAAAAGCTGACCTAATGCAAAGGTTCTCGGAGATCATGAAGAGTGGGAACACCCCAGATTTTTTGGATACCCTGTGAGATTCAAGAAACAGCAAAACTGAAGGAAAAAACTTCAGCTATTAAAAACACCCACAAGAAAGCTTTCAGTTTAATTTAACCCATATAAAGTATTCAGAACAGACCTCCGAACGACAGCGAGAGCAAGTTTGATAAGCTGCTCAGAGCTGTCAAAACCTTCCTAAGGCAAACTTTCTACAGAAAAGTTTTTGCGCCAGTCACAGCTCACGTCCTGCTTTGTCTACTTATCCTGCCAGAAGCATAAAATGAACTCTTAAGAATAACAGGAGGATTAGGTTCAGCATATTTTTAAAACATTTCCCACAAATACGTCTCATTTGCCTGCTTATAAACACCCTTGTTCATCTTTGCTGTGTGTCTAATTAGGCAGGATATACTGCAGGTGGCTTAAAATAGGAGCTGAAATATAGTAGCTTTGCCGTTATGCATGCTAAAGGAAAGGTAATTAAAATTTCATGCTATGAGATGTAAATTGATCATCTCAGGGGCCTGAAGGGGATTTCTCCATCATGTATGACATGGCACAGTTGGCCAGCTACAGTATGGGTGGGTTTCCTCTTCCTTGCAACACTTATTAGCCTCTGCCCAAGGCAGAATATAAGAACTGATGGGTTGGTTTCTTAAATTATTTATTCACGGAAATAGAAATATTACCATCAGTTAAGCATATCTGGATTTTATTTAAAATAAGACTGCAATAAAGCTTAAAACATAAAAAGCTAAAATTAAATTAAAATAAACTAGCAAAGAAAGTCCTGCCATCAAGATGTCTTAGAGGTTAATTAAAATGAAATCCAACAGAGGTCTTGGATTTTGCAGCAGCTATAGTTAAAATTCTGCTGCACCTGACAGAGACATAGGGCGGTTTCCTCTGATGTTGTTAACAACTTTTCTGAATAGCATCTCTCCAAAAAATGGGATTTATTTTTGCAGCTAAAAATAATACTTCAGTGTAGCAAGTATATTTGCTTTGGCAATGGATTAAGTTGCACCAAATAGCAGGTGGTGTCTTTTAAAATATTTTCACAAGAGAGGAAGGATATCACTCTGCTTTTCTACCAGATCCTCCACACACCTACTCTCCTCTTCTTTCTGAAATTCATGCATTGTATTATATTACTGCGTCAACAGGGGTGTTTTCCAGAATGTGAAATGGCCTGCTCCAAAAATAGTCATTAGTGTATGCAACAGGGATGTGATTGTATTTTGCCATGACAGTGCTAGGGCACACTCATGCTTATTGTGAAATAGTGGCATTTTAAGATTGCAGCTTAAATAAGGATATTTGAGATGGGGAACTCTATAATAATCAGATGAGCTTTGAAAAATGTGAGGGACAGCAGACCTAACATTGTAGGTTTTTTCTACTAACTTCTTACAGCCAAGAAGAGCAAACCATGAGTGAACTCAAG
>NW_010242980.1:0-14665 GCF_000690775.1 Eurypyga helias | reverse complement strand
TGTCTCAATTGCCTGGGCCAGACAAACGAGGAGTTCTTCATTGGAAAGCCACCCCTCAGGTTTCCCTGAGGAAAAAAATGGCAAGCAGACAGGATCTGGGACTGTTTCACTTAGTCTATCCCAGTAAAGAATGGACCCGCTGTCTCTGACCAGCTGAAGCTTTCTTAAATTGTCTGTGGTACAGCAAATGGTGGGAAGGCTAGACAAGGATTACTAACTGATGCATGAGATTAGTGTAGCAAACCCACATGGGACAGGAACAGTCACAATGATGAAAGCTTGTCGCCCAAATATAGCAAAATTCCCATCGACTTCAGTGAATCAGGATTTTATCCCATGACTCCAAGACACTGTAGAAAAACAAACAAAACCACCCTACCAGACCTCTGTTAAAGGTAATCCAGGAGCAACAAGTTCTGAGAACGCAGCCCATATTGACAAATGAGAAGGGCACTTACAGTACCCTGCTTTTCTGTTATACGTCTCCCCCTCTCCTCCCTTTCCATAGTTCCTACCATCCTTCAGGATCATTTTTGTCTCAGTCAAATTTACCTTAAATTTTCACAGAGTCTCACATCTGCCAGACACTGGGAAATGAGGAAGACAGCATTTTGTTATGAAACACCTGACTTGAATTTCATTGAGCCAGGTAATAAAGCAGAAAGAAATGAAGCTTTACTAGGCAGAAGCAGATTTTTGTAATAAGCCTCTACATACCTGCATGCATGAGAATCACAAATTGAGTTCTTCCCTGGAAAAGAGAGAAATGAAGCCTCAGATTGTATTTGCAACCAGCAGGAAATAACATCTCCTCAGTGTAAAAGGTCAGCATCAGGTAATGTTGTGATCATGCAATTAGGTAAGCAAATTAGGTAAGCACACATTCCAGACATGCCATCCTTTGAAGGGAAAGAAAATTCCCTGGGTTTTAATGACAGAGTGGTATGCTGCTTCATCTGGTTTTCGTATAAAAAAAAAATCTTTCCTTGTTAAAAAAAAAAAAATCATTAACTGTCCCCATACAGGGAAGCACAAAGTGGGTCATCAGGCAAGCATACGCTTCTCGTCTGGAAGCAAGCCACGGACAGTCCCAGGTGAATGGTGTCTGTCCAACACTACAGTCTTGTCAGATTTTGGAGCCCTTTCTACCCTCATCCCCCTGTTCCCAATACCTCAACAGGAAAGGAGACATCTGTGAATCCTCTGGCACTGCTTCAATGTCTTACAGCTGTAATAACCACTGATACAAAGAGAAGAATGTTTCCTAGACCCAAATTCCTGAGGTACTTTTCTAAACAGACACAAGTGGATGGGGCTTGGTTACATGAAAAATACCTCACCAGGGGCAGGGGTGTGGGGAAAGATGAAGAAGAATCATGATCTGCAGATAACTGAGCTCAGCTTGGCTTCAGATTTATCTTTTCTGACCACTGAATCTATTTGTCTAAATCCAAACTTCTAAGCCTTAAATCTAAACAGTATTTTAATCATGAGCCAGCAATGTGCACTCATGGCCAAGAAGGCCAATGGTATCCAGGGATAAAAGAGTGTGGCCAAGCAGGTTGAGGGAGGTCATCCTCCCTCTCTACTGTGCGCTGGTGAGGCCTCATCTGGAGTCCTGGGTCCAGTTCTGGGCTCCCCAGTTCAAGAAGGACAGGGAACTCCTGGAGAGAGTCCAGAGGAGGGCTACAAAGATGATTAGCCCATCTGGACCATCTCCCTTATGAGGAAAGGCCAAGGGAGCTGGGTCTGTTTATCCTGGAGAAGAGAAGGCTGAGAGGGGGCCTTATCAATGCTCATAAATATCTAAAGGGCGGGTGTCAAGAGGATGGGGCCAGACCCTTTTCAGTGGTGCCCAGCGACAGGACAAGGGGTAGCGGGCAGAAATTGGAGCACACGAAGCTCCACCTGTGCCTGAGGAAGAACTTTACTCTGAGGGTGCCAGAGCACTGGGACAGGCTGCCCAGAGCGGTGGTGGAGTCTCCTTCCCTGGAGATATTCAAAACCTGCCTGGACGCGTTCCTGCGCAGTCTGCTCTGGGTGAACCTGCCTGGGCAGGGAGGTTGGACTGGATGATCTCCAGAGGTCCCTCCCAACCCTGACCATTCTGTGAGTCTGTGATTTTTCTGGCAGCTTGCACCCTTGGTGAACATTAGATGCAAAACACTTTGAGGAGGCTTAAAGCAGTGTTGATCTATAGGCTTATATATATGCAACATTTTTGCAGTACTGCTTACCATCAGCATATAGGTAGCAAAGTTTGATACTTGCTGCTGGAAATCCCAAAGTGCATCTGACACCATGAACTCCTTTTTCTCCCACTTGTTGGTACTGTCAGTCACCAGCAGTGTAAGTCATGGTGCCTCTTACCTGTATGTCAGTGAGTTCATCACAGCCTTACACAAGATGCACAGGCTGGAATTTAGAAGGAGTTTGGGGAATAATGTCCATTCGTATGGGTGCATAAAGTAAAGGCAGCAGGTAGCCCAGCCAGGTATGTGTGGAGAATGTGTTCCCAAGCACCAGCACCGTTATACGGGCTGGGAACACCGGCTCTCCCAGTGGCTATGCATTAAGGCTTAGTCCTTTGTGCGTTTCCCCAGTGCAGATCTGCAGAGGAAAACCTTGTATAAGTAGAATGATATTCTACTCTACAGAGTATTTCTGCACAGAAAGCCTGAATTATTAAGCATTTAACAATGCAAGCAACTAAAGCTCCAGTGTTAACTTCAAATGGGTAGAAGACTCAAAGATGATGAACAGAGCAGACAGGAAAGTGAAGCATCTAGTGCTGGTGTACATTTGCTTAAAAAAAATACAATTATTATTTCTAACATTTTTAAATTCCTTTCTAACCATAAGCCCCCTGGGCCATACAGCTGCTTCATGACAACTTGCCCAAGAAGCTGAGTAAATTGTTCCAACTTGAGCTCCTCTACTGTGGTCACACTGCTGCTAGTACCCAGCCCCAGGGCCAGCTTCAGGAAGGCGGTCTGACAGGCACAGAAACATCCCTACTGAGGGCAAATGGGAGCAACTGCCCCTGCTCTGTGCTGTTCTGCGAGGGGACCAGCCACTGCTTTGTGCATGGGTCCTTTTTTTCAAGCCAACAGCGCTAGCCTATCTTGAAGCAGGGGGGACAGATGAGCTCTGTCCTGGGGTGGGTGGAAAGACAGATGTTGAGGCTGGTGCAGGAGCAGGGACAAGCGTCACCCTGGTGGGCAGAGCCACAGCCGCCCTTCGGTTACACCACAGAGCACTGGAGCAGCCCAGCCACAGCTGGAGCAGTGCTGGTGACTGCTGTGCCCACAGGCACAGCCAGGACCAGAAAACCTCAATGGGAGAATTTTGCAACACACACCCTTGGCAGCACACAGAGGGCTCTAGAAATCCCAATTCCACCCATCCCTTTAACGCTTGAAATGGCTCTTCTGGAGTCATTCTTCAGTGTGCATTTCTTTTGCACCATCCTGCTGAGTGAACATAGGGGCATAACCACATGAACTTTACAGCTGTAGGACATCATTGTTAACAGGAGAAAAAAAGCTTCAAACCTTCTGCTTCAAAGCCACAAACCCTTGGTCCCAATCTTTTAAAAAGAAGTCATAATTAACTTTGTAATGCTACGGCTCACATCTTCTCTGCAGCCATTCATGGTGTATCTGTCAAACTTCATAACAGGGAGCAGCTGATGGACTACACAACATGGCAATTTATGGTGTAACTGTAAACAATAGAATTTTCTCTAGTTATGTGGAAACTTTTAGAAAAACTGCAAGACTGCAGCAGTTAACTGCATAAAGTTAATTGGTTAACTGAAATAGAAGCTCATTAACTGATTAACTGAGCGCAAAGATGGAGTAATGTCAGCACAGTCACAAGGCACATTTAAGACAAGAGTTGCAATAATGTAGATTTCTAATTCCTGAATGTAATTGATTAACAAATTCAAACAAATTAGGCTATGTTATTTACTGCTTGCCATAAAATACTGAGTATGATTAAATTCATGTGTTTGAGAGAAAAAAAAATACCTCTTAGGACAATTACAAAAGAGAAAAAAGTAACTAATTATTTTGTTTGCTGTTGTCTGTTAAAAATGTAATAATAATTATAACAGCAACAATCATAAAAATAATAATAATAGGAAGAGTAATATCAATAATAAGACTTGTCGCAAGAGATAGGAGCACAGATTTCCAGTGTCAAATGGGGAAACCTACTACATGGCAAAAGCAAGACACTGAATATTTTTTCCAAGTTATAGCAGTAGTGAGAATCTCGAGCAACATCTAGCAAGTCATTTATGAACTCAGTTGCTGTGTAGATGTATTAGAGATGGGTGATATACTGATATCATGTTGATGTCATGTTCCAAATCTGTTGGTGATACCAAAAAAACCCTACTAGCAAGCCATGGATGCTAATGAGGGCAGGTGATACTAGGGGTATCAGTACTGTGCCTTCCTTTACAGTGTCTCCTGCAGCCCAGCTTGTCCCTGGATCGAGCAGCATTGCTGTGCTTCTCTCACTGTGGTCCCTGCAGCCCTGTTTGGGGCTGCCTGCTCCTGTGCCTCTCAAGGAAGCTCCCAAGAGGTGTCAGCCACGGCTGAGCAAAGCAGGCATGGGGGCACACTGGGGACCTGCCCCCAATACCACTTTGTTCCCTGGCCTCACTGGGTCTGGAGTCACCTCCATGCCCCTGCTTCAGCACAGCTCAAAGATACACAAAGAGATCAGTCATCTGTTGAGCATAGAAAGTCCTCTTCTCTGTCCTCAAGTCCCCTGTGCTCCCCAAATCCTCATCCAAGAGCTTAAATAGTACCATAATGTTTCTTGATAGTGTGATACAGCTTTTTTTCCTGTAATTGCAGCATTAGAAATTAAGATGGTATCACCTATTGTTGATGCTGCTTATACTCAAAAGCAGCTTCAGAACTCCGAGTGCAAGGTTTATTGCATAAATGGTCAAAGTATTCCCTCTAAGAACCTGCTACTGAGTAACCTGACCAATCCAGGACTGCTAGCCATATTAAAATACCAAAACAGACAAATTGCAGTGGTGATGACTGTCACCGCTAGTCTCTTCTTTACCTAGACTTTACCAAAATCTCGTGAAAAGTCAAAATCATTTCCCTGATTAATGAACTCTCCTCCGTAAAGTTCAACCCCAAGGATTATTTTTAGACTATTACTCATGAGTACTGAACAATTCACAATGCATTAAATACAAACAAAAAATATCAACCCAAAACTAAACAAAACAAATCCATAAAAAATAAGCCCATAAAATGTGTCTAGTTCAAAAAAACCGAAGAATTAAAAGAGTGGTATAAAATTAGATGCTGAAATTACTAGTTTGCAGTCTGGAGTATGTCAGAATCCTTTCTTGTGTGCTTATATTGTGCTTTCCTCTACCATGTGCTTTGCAGAGAAACACAAGTCACCAAAGTGACATCAAAAAAAGGGTTAAAGTGTAAGGTGAACAACCATTTCTCCTCACAGACCTATCAAGGTCAAGCGCAGGAGTCAGCTGTTCCTCAGCCCACAACCAGGCAGCTAGATCTCTATTCTTTAAAACATTAACCGTACCCTTTTCACTTAACAATCATGACAATCTTGCTGTATATGTTTTTTGGATGGCTAACAAAAGGAGAAACTACAGCTGTAAAAAGAATGAGACTTAAAATGAATTTGAGATGTCTTCACAGAAATCTCCTAGGTAACACAATGTCAGACTAATGTTTGCAATGCATTGCTCGCTGCCTTTTTTGGTATTTGGAGAAAACACACCCTAATTTTTGTTTATTTCTATTTCTGAGAATTCTTATTAACAGCAGGTCACTACCAGAGCAGCATAATGAAAATGAGACAATGTTGATAATATAGGCAAGAATGACCACGAAAGGTTAGCTCTTGAGAATGCAGTATTTCAAATTAAAAAATTCCATAATATGTAATGTTGGAGGTTAAAAACTGAGAAGCTGTTCAAATCAAAGGGGAGATAAACCTGACCCTACCATTCTGCATCTTCACTTCTCTTACAGCTCGGAGCTTGTTCATAGTCAGAAAAGCAGTATTGAAAAAATTTTAATTAAACCTAGCCTGAAATTAGAAAACATTGACTAAATATGCTTTTCTAAAAGACTTCAGTAAACAGCTGTAAATGTTAATTTAAATTTCTTTCAATGGTAATTTATATTTTCTGCAAATGCAAATCACCAGCAATGGCTTCTTTGAAAAAATTCATGAAAAATGCAAATCTCTTAAGTACTCATATTTAGACATTTTACACACACAGGCATGTGCGTATTCATATATACAAAGATTTATGGCAGAAAGATTCCCAGAACTTTCTTGAATGAGTGTCCCATAATCATTACCTTATGGCTGGAATTTCCTAGTATCAAAAATGGCCATGGTCATTGAATAAATTGCTTGCTACAACTTTGTCCATTTCTAACAAGAAGTAGCATTTTACAAAATACTATCATTTAATTTTAATTTGCATTTTATCTTTGATTCCTGTATTAACAGCTGGGCATCCTAACAGCTGGCATCATCTAAATGGAAGCAAGCAAACAGCTACTTCTGACAGAATATGATGGTCATTTCAACACAGAATTTCCTTAGGACTTTTCTACAAAAGGACATAATCAAATTAAAGACTTGCTTAATTTCACTGTCTTTCCAGGGCATGATTTAAAAGGTACAGAAATGCTCTACAGTAATTTTTGTGTGCAAGCACATAGAGACTTTTTTTCTGGCTGCTGTACCCAAAATATAAATCATTTTCTGCTGTAGTGTCAGGAAGTGTATTGCACTAAATTAATCACAAGCTACTTTAAAACAGGGACAAAAAATGCACTGCAAAATGAAACAAATCTCGCTGTGCCTGGTTTCCATTTGCATTGTCATCACTTACCTTTAGAGGACGATGGAAGGAAGATGGGAATGTTGCTGAAATGCATTCAGCAGACACTGTGTGTGTTTGTGAGCATCTCTAGTGCGCTCTGCTGTGCCTTCAGCCATTGGAAAAGATAAAGTATTATAACCTGCGCACAACATAATCTTCACTCTTTGCCAGGCTCCTAGCAGAGGGATACACTATAGCAAACTAAATGCAGAAGCACACAGACTACAAGCCAAACTGTGTCTTCTAGCATTTCCCAGTCCCAGGCGTATTCTGCTGGGGTAGATAAAAGGCTTTCTGTCTCATAAAAGAAGAGGAAAAGCAATTCATAAGGGAAATGGAGTCATTTTAGAAAGCTTTTCCTCATAAGCCCAATACTTCAGCAGATGTGCACAAGTGGGGAAAGCTGCTAGCACAGAAATCAGGCAGCTCCATCCGCCATCGTACAACTCTGACTCAGCTTGCTTTTATCTTTTATGTCAGGCAATCAAAAGAAAAGCCAATTTTATTTACAGGGTGAGGGGCAAATAAACTTATGCCAATTAAAGAACAGAAATGATGTGTCTGTGGTTTAGACTGGAAGCATTTTAAAGATAGAAAATCTTAAATAATTCATTCAGACAAGGCTTCTAGATCCTCACCCGTCTTCCTTTGCTCCCAGGGCAGTAGGGCATGCACTGCACTTTTTGTTAACTCTCTCCTTTCAAATTCTCAGCCCACAGACTACACCATCCAAAGAGGCACTAGTAATATTTAATATCCCTGCTTTAAGAAAGTAATTTTCAAAATGCTTCTGGGAAGACACACTTCTTTGGACCACAAGCAACAGCAATTAAAGTCAGCCTCAACTTGACAGCTGACTTTGAAATCAGAAAGAGCTGACCAAAACGTTTTGAAGTCTCTTTCCACTCTCTCCTCAATCTCCAAAAGTACTTTTTCTCTTAGGTGATCACAAGCCTGCCTGCCTTTCTCACTGCTGGCGTCTCGGGTCCTTATTAGCTCAGGACCATCTTCTGATTCCTGACTCAGGAAAGCTCATCATAATGTAGCTCTAAGCCTGGATATTGATTCTTAGCAAAAGCAGTTCAAAGAATGTTCTCAAACACTACTGAAATTGGGCCAACTGTGTGGTTTTTCTCCTTGCACAGTCACTTACTATCTCCCTCTGCAGCAAGTCAAGCTTACCGGTAAAATGTGGTATAATCCACTGTTGAATGACAGCTCTGAAACGCCCCTGCTTTGAGTTTCTGGCATTCACGGTGAGCTCGGAATTTCACCCTGACTGTGCCATGACACAGCTCAGGCACAGGTTTTCTCTGCGGGCGGCTGCAGAACTCGTTGGACTCCACACGCCAGGATTCAGCGAAGTCATCCACGTCAAACTTAAAATTCCCATCCCCCCCAATCAGGTCATCTCGCTTGTGCCCGTTGTAATTGCCACACAGACCACAGAGTTTTCCTTTCAGATGGGGTGCAGCCATGACTTCCACAAAACTGTCTCCATCCCATGAGATTTCCAAGCCTAATAAAAATGAGACAAAAACATACACACACCAAAAAAAAAAAAAAAAGAAGAAATTGAGGACAACAAACTCTGCCTTATGTTTGTGAAACAGTGCTCATGGGAACCTAAACAAAACCATTGGCTTCCCCCTGATAATGTTGTTAGATTTCTACATGCCTCCCAGTAAGTGCCTCTGGCAAGTGCAGTGTTTCTTAAATCACAGTCAATTACAATGCAATCATGCCTGCCCCTGGCTATTTTTGTTCATCCTTGCTATGAATGGGTTTATCCTGAAAAATCTGGAGCCACAACTACTCTCAACGCTGAAAGAGGGCTCTTGCAAAATTCTGCAAATTGAATACGCTAGGGCAAATTTCTAGCTGATTTTGCAGGGGCCCCAGAATTTTAGCCATTGTCACCCACTGCACAGGTCATGGGTATACAAAGGTGTCCGTAACCCTTGAGACTTCATCAGTAACCACCTTATGGAAAACATCCTTTTCTTGCCTGCAAAGCCAATACTGATTACCCATTTGGGTGAATACATCCGTCCCAACACAAGTACTTTATTTTGTGTGGGTAAATAGAGTTAAAAAGATCCCCACAAAGAGACGTCAGATGGGTAAAGCTATTGTAAGAAGGCATTCTGAACTGGATTCAAACTGTTCGTTCAAAAGGTGTTAATTATCAACCTTTTGAAGTTGTCTTCATAAGCCAGCAACAGTGAGGAATGATGGTAAACATCCAACCTTCATCTAGTGGCTGGGAGTTAAGTGCTCTGCCACAATCTGTTTTAACAGTAAGGTTTTGCAATTCTAGTACATAGAATGGTTTAGGTTGGAAGGGACATTAGAGACCATCTATTTCCAAGCCCCCTGCCATGGGCAGGGACACCTTCCACTAGACCAGGTTGCTCCAAGCCTCATCCAGCCTGGCCTTGAACACTTCCAGGGATGGGGCATCCACAGCTTCTCTGGGCAACCTGTGCCAGTGCCTCACCACCCTCTCCGGGAAGAACTTCTTCCTGATATCTAATCTAACCCTCCCCACTTTCAATTTAAACCCGTTACCCCTTGTCCTGTCACTACAGACCCTTGTAAAAAGTCCTCCCCAGCATCTTTGTAGGCCCCTTCAGGTACTGGAAGGTGCTATAAGGTCTCCCTGGAGCCTTCTCTTTTCCAGGATGAACAAGCCCAATTCTCTCAGCTTTTCAACACAGGAGAGGTGCTCCAGCCCTCGGATCATCTTGACTTGTTTCAATTGGTCCATGTCCTTCTGTTGAAGACTCCAGACCTGGACGCAGTGCTCCAGGTGGAGTCTCATGAGAGCAGAATAGAAGGGGAGAATCCCCTCCCTCGACCTGCTGGCCATACTTCTCTTGATCAAAATTACTTTCCGTGGGTGTAATCCATTTTATCTGTCTGTACCTATCCAAAAGCTAGGTGTCTAGCTTAAGTCATCTGTCTGGGCCCACTCTCTTTGATGGAGAGAAACATGCAGCTCTCACAACATGGGTGTCTAATGCAGAGGGAATAAACTACCTGCTGAATGGCTTTCTGTTTCCAGTGATACTCTAGAGGGCCTAGAGGCCAGGTGGAGGCTAAGCTTCTAGTTCTAACCTGGGTGACTGTAAATTAAATTAATTCCATCCTTTATAGAGTAAATATGTCTCTCATAAGGGAAAGCAATTTTAGTATCATATGGGATAAATACAACACCAAGAATCACTGCTGCTTAACTTCTACCCAAAATGGCCTTTCTTCAAATTTTTTCCAACATCTGATGAAAGTTACTACTTCACATCTCTGTGGTAACTCTGCATCTGAAGATCATGAATCACTTTGCTGACAGTAATTTATTCCTATAAATTACTTGTGTGCAGCAGTTAGTTAAGGATAAACACAGGAACTTGCTTTTAAACAGGATAATCCAGATTTTACCCTGTTCTCACTGCCTGGTCAAAAATACCAAACAGCAGCACTTCATGGTGCAGGAGTAACTCCAGCTTTCTACATTTGTTGTGTGGGCTGGCTTAGCACCACCCTTTCCTCTTGTAAATCAGTACTTGTCACTATGCACTCCAAACCCTGCCGTATCCTCATGTAAGTAATTAACATACCAGTGACTCAGTTCAAAGCTGGAAACCTTCTTAGCAACACATGCCATTGTTTCCTATGACAATTCCTACCCACACTACAGAGGAGCAGGGTGAGGCGCAAACAGCAATTGTGGCTATAGAAGGGGTTTTCCTATGACAATTCCTACCCACACCACAGAGGAGCAGGGTGAGGTGCAAACAGCAATTGTGGCTTTCCTATCGGGACATACTGTCCTGGTGCTCGTGTGGTTTACACCGTGTCACCAAGAGTTTGGGGAAGGATTTACCCAGCCAGGTTGTGCACACAATTCTGCATCCCTAGTCACTAGCCTATTGCCTCATGATTTCTTATTGCTATAGGTTACCAGTGGTAGCACAAGTATGTCCTGAGCTGACTATGCCTGAAAACAGTTTCAAATTATCTAATAAGCCCAGCATGGATAGGGCCACTGTGTCCTCCTCCAAAGGCACTTTGCACCCAGCCAACTGAGAAATTGTGAAAGACTACAGTTGTTAACAAGGCCAGCACAGTGGCAAGAAGGAAAGCTTTTAAGCTGCTTCATACATTATCATTGTTGGACAAATTCAAAATCCAGCTGTCTTTGCTTCTGACAACACTGAACAAAACAAAACACAGCTTGATTTGCAGGCACCAGAATAATACTTCTGTGCTGGCATTTAGAAAAAAACTTTCCCTTAACTTACAAATTAAGATTTCTTCAGACTTGAGAATCATACAAACTTTCTCAAAGCTTGAAGCATTGGGAACCAAATTCTCAGACAGCTCCCTTCAGAAGATAACGGCAGTTTTTAAATCCGTGTTCAACTTCTCCCCTTAATGAGCTCCCTCAGAAGCTGCTGACTTTAGGCAGAATCACAAAAGACTGGCTAATGACTCTACCTTGATTTTCCTTTTACATCTTTGTTTTCTCAAGCCAACACTTACTGACTTTCAGTGAAATCACTCAGGTTCTTTACGAAAGGTTAACTTGCCCTTCACGAGAGTTAAGTTAATCTACTTGTTACATATTGCTCAGAGTTAAGTTAATCTACTTGTTACATATTGCTCCGATAACTTTAGGTATGCAGCCAAGAATAACATAAAACTGTGGATTTTCATCTCAGCATATAAAAATGCACATTTTAAAATCTAGAGACTCCTGCTTTGATTACTGGATTTGATTCAAGACACTACCACAAAAGGATGTACTTTCCTCTAGCTGGGTATTGTTTAATTACACTATATTCTGCTGTAATTGTTCAGATGGAAGGGTAATTTCTAGCTCTGATGAACAGCCTTAAGGTTTCTATGACAGAACTTATTCCCTTTTGGGGTAACAAGGAAGGGTATTTATTCCTACAAGCATGATAATTTTTTCAGAGCCTGATCGCACTGTGCAGTGTGTACCTCTTTGTTCGCAAGCAGAAAATTCAGTTGGCTTCTATAAACCAACAAGAGCTGTGACAGACAGGACTGTGCTACGGAGCAATGTTTGAAAAGGTCTCCTTGGCAGACAGAAATTGCTTGGAAGAGTTTCTTGGTGCCTATACCCCACTTTATTTCCCCCTCTACAAATGGATGAGTTTCCCATTCACTTGGACAAGGATCAGAATACAAGAGATGTGATGCCAAAGTATGGAGCATCTGTCCCATCTGGGGATGTGCAGAAAAGGAATATTCTCTGAGTTACTTTTTAGGGGTTTCCAATTTTCCCCTTTCTTTGAAGGATGCTTAACCAACTTGTTACTTGATTTCTTAACTTGGCACGCTATGTGCTCAACTGCATATAAAAATCTTTCTGGATTTATGCATATCGCACACTGAGTTCCTTATGCTGGAACTCCCATCGATTGTTCTCATGATTTTTCATGGTAAAGTCGTCCTCGAGAACTGTTCTCTAAAGATTTAGTGCCAAAGCGGTAGAGAAATCCTCAGCAAACAGCTTCATGCAAAAGATCAGCACAGAAACAACAGCAACAAATGCTCCTGCACTAGAGGGACAGGTAAATAACACCAGCCCTGCGATCCTCTGCTCTCTCCTCTTTTTACCACACATATTTTAGTTAAGGATTCGACACCATCCCAACAACACGCATGAGAAAGTACCTGCAAGTGCAAGGTGCCAGAATTGCTGCTGCCTGGCATCCAGGCCTACAGCTGGTGAGGAATTTAGCAACAAAACAGGTTTTCACCGGAAAATGCCAATTCATCAGAACTGAAATTCTTCAGGGAAACATATCGGATTCAATGAACTTCCAACACTGCACAGGCAAGGCTCCAAGCTGGTTTCCTGCCAGCTCACCTGGTGGGCTGCCTGGAAGCCTGGACTCTCCGGGTATGCAGCTCCAGGACAGCCCTGCCATGAAGACTGCCCTGTAGCCAGGGACCACAAGACTTCCTGAAGCTTGGGGCTCCCCTGCTATACCCAGGGCTCAGCTCCCAGCTCTGCAGAAGGAAAACCAGAAGCCATGGGAATGCTGGCTGAGCTGTAAGCACCAGACCCTGCACTTCCCAGCCCAATTTTACTTTGAATTTTGCTTCTAATGCAGTGGGTTTGCTTATTTTACATTATTTCCTCCCTCCCTCTCTTTTTTACCCTACACTGGGAAAGCATATATATTTTTTTAAATCCATGTTTTATTCTGAAATAGAGAAAATTCCCCAATTTTTTTCCCCCAGAACTCAGAATTTCCTGTGGAAAAAAAAGTTTGTCTTTAAACCAGTTCTACTCAGCACATTCCTCTTCTCTAAAGCCTCTCTGCTGCTTGTCCTCTCCCAGCAAAATGGAGCCCTGCCGTTCTGCTGTTTTCCAGGCCTTACGTTCTGAGGAAAGGAGGACGTGGCCCATCGTGCTGCATTCAGCAAGAGAAACCTGATCCTGCTCTGTTAAGGGGAGGAATTATTTAGGCTATAATTTGCAGTGATTAGACACTGTTCGGTATGTTGTCATATGCCATGTTTGCACTCCCTCTGCCAACACATGAGCAAGGATGTGTGTAGTCATTCATTAAGCCTGCACCAGAGACAAACAGAATAGCAGTAGGATTAACTGTCATTCATCTTCAATTGAAAACCTTTTCTCAGCCTGTGGTTGGCTAATGAAATCCACATCGCCAGAATTCAGAGCATTCAGCTGGCTGCAAAGAGAAACCCTCAAGATGCTTCTAATTAGAAGTTGTGAATAATGGTCAACTTGTGTGCATTTTACAGACAGCCACAAAAATCTGCATTGCCACTTTGAGGAATGGGCCCAGTGCTGGTATCCACATTATGTAGACTTATATTTCCAGGGGTTACATGAACAGGTGTCTAAATTCTCAGCTGAACAGTGGGTGCTAGTGTCCCCCTTGAAAAAAAATGATGCTAGATAATAAGTATGACTATGCATCACGCCTGTGACCATATCACTCCCTAAGAAAGATTGGTTTCACTGCTTTCACATGGCATTTAATTGAATTAACAGTATATAGTATTCTCACTGAAACAGTATTTCACTGTGTAAGTGAAATCTCTCAGGACTACAGGAGAACTAACACATGCTAATGAGAAACTTTCAAACTTCCCCTCAGTATTTACCTATGCAAGTACACTATAGTTTCAGAACAGTTTATATAAACCAAATGTAAGTCCTCTGGTTTAGCATTTTGACAATTAATGTATTTTCTAGGACTCAGAAGACCTGACAGTCTGCTATCTCCCTATCTCCCCTCCCTGTTTCTATAAATAAGGTACCAGATTCTCTGAAGTTTCTGATTCCCTTTTGATCTGGTGCTGTGGACTCTTTGTTTTTCGCAGACAAACTCTTATTCAAGCACAAAGCAAGCACAACAACATGGTACTGAAGAGCAAATTAGGCCTTGGTTTTCAAACCAGGACCTCCATTTTGCTTTGTAGCCACAGTGAAAAGTTTCCATATTTGTCAACTTACACTCGTTCCAGATATTAGTAACTATGATATTACATAGTTGCTGGCTTAGACTGTAAGGTTTGTTTCTGCAGCTGGGGAAGAAAATAGTATTATGTTTAAGAACTGATCTCCTCTCTGTTCTTATCTGTAAGTATCAAACGATGACCCTGCCTAAGCCACTCTTAAGTTACTAGAAGTGAAAATCATTTACAGATTCCACAGAATGGTAGGGATTGGAAGGG
>NW_010242979.1:30064-53565 GCF_000690775.1 Eurypyga helias | reverse complement strand
GTAGTGCCTGAGGAGTAGCCTAGGGAATATGAATCTGAGGCAAGGGAACGGGGGAGAAATAAGAGTAACGTTTTGGGAGAGAGGAGAAGAGGGAGGCAAGTTCACTCTGTTTCATTTAGTTTACCCTATAATAGTGATACTTGAACCTTAATAAAAATAAAGGGAAAAATATGGACTAAACGTAACTCACCAATTTAACAGTCAACAGTGTTTATTCAAAAAGGGTTAAAGAATTTCTTTTTTTGCTCCTCGTCAGAAGATGGACTTCATACAAGCTTTGGGAATTTAGCTTGAGTCAATGATAATTTCTTAATGTTATATTTTTAATATAATATATTATTAACATGTGGGCTCATGTCTGCCCATAGGGTTTCCTTGCCCTTTTTTGCATTTTACTGCTATAAAAAGGTGTGTTTAGGTTTAAATAAGATATACAGTACACACTAGATATATTTCTCCTTGAGTCTGCCACTTTCAGAGTATTAGCTTTTGACCCATATTAGCAACCCTGAAACTCCAAGCATTAATATAATATATTATTAACATGTGGGCTCATGTCTGCCCATAGGGTTTCCTTGCCCTTTTTTGCATTTTACTGCTATAAAAAGGTGTGTTTAGGTTTAAATAAGATATACAGTACACACTAGATATATTTCTCCTTGAGTCTGCCACTTTCAGAGTATTAGCTTTTGACCCATATTAGCAACCCTGAAACTCCAAGCAGCCAGCTGTGTAAGTTGGATAGCTAAGGTTTTTTATTGGTAATTTTCCAGGAAGACCAAGCTGGAAAGTGAGACAAGTGGAAGCATGAAAACTGGGGGCGCTAATCTGACATACCGTTGTGCTGATAAGCATGAAAGCCTTAAGTACTTGTTAGTTCCTTCAGCTTATAGTTGTCCAGTAATATTCATTACAGAAACAACAGAAATCATTATCTTCAGTGCAATAGCACTCTTGTAAACAAAACAAGTGTTTTTTTCAATTATCACAGTTTTGCTGTGGTTTTGCTATCAATCTGAAGCATTACTTCTTATCTGCTTTGTTGTAACTGTGGAAACACCTGAACTATTAAGAATTAGAAGGAAAAAATCATACTTGAGTCACACTTTTAGTTAGTTATAGTTACTAGTACTAGCTTCAATGCTAGCATGAGGTTCTTTTTTCCAAACACATTTGAGAACAAGAACTCATTTCTATCCATCAAGTTATATTGAATTAATAATAACTGCAACTATCATTTTCCAATGTTAACAGCTGTCTTGGTGCCCTAATTATTGCTAAATAGCTTTGAATAGAAGCCAGTCACATCCATGGCATAATTGTGATTATTCTTCATTTTTAATATTAATGAAAAATTTTAGGGAGTGTTGTCTAAAAAAGAAAGAAAGGAAAATGTAGAAAACTTGGTTCATGAACATGAACTGAGTGATAGCTTAGGAACATTTCAATGTCTGTATAAACATTGTAAGGATACTGGAAAAAATCAGTTTAAAGTAGATCAATGACAAAATATGCTTTTTATCTTTTTGAATACATCTAGTTTTGAGTCAGCTACAGATAAACAAAATTTCAGGTTGTCCTAGATTGAAAAGGCCATTTACACGTTGTTTTTATAAGAAAGCATAGCCGTGATTTTATGTAGCGTTTCTTTCAGTTACTAAACATAATTTCTGGAAGCCTTGACTAAAGTTGGAACACCACTGTGAAAAGCACTATTCAAACAGAGCAAGATAGGTGGCATGGTTTGAAAACCTTAAGATTTCAGTTATTTGTAAATTTCCCTACTTAAAATATACTAGAAAAAAAAATAGTATCGTTGACAGATCATGAAATATTTTAAATACATTTGAAGATCTTTCATAGAATCTTTTAGGTTGGAAAAGACCTTTAAGACCATCAGTTCCAACCATTAACTTAACACTCCTAATACCACCACTAAACCATGTCCTTCAGCATCTCTTCCACACATCTATCAAACACCTCCAGGGATGGTGCCTCAACCACCTCCCTGGGCAGTCTGTTCCAATGCCTGACAACCCCTTCAGTGAAGAAATTATTTATAATACCCGATCTAAAATTGAGGCCATTTCTCTTGTCCTTTCACTTGTCACTTGGGAGAAGAGACTAACCCCCACCTCTCTGCAACCTCCTTTCCGGTAGTTGTATAGCACGCTAAGGTCTCCCCTGAGCCTTCTCTTCTCTAGGCTAAGCAACCCCAGTTCCCTCAGCCGCTCCTCACAGGACTTGTGCTCCAGAACCTTCCCCAGCTCCATTGCCCTTCTCTGGACACGCTCCAGAACGTCAATGTCTTTCTTGTAGTGAGGGGCCCAAAACTGAACACAGGATTCGAGGTGCGCCCTCACCAGTCCCCAGTACAGGGAGACATCCCTTCCTTAGTCCTGCTGGCCACACTGTTCCTGATGCAGGCCGGGATGTCACTGGCCTTCTTGGCCACCTGGGCACACTGCTGGCTCATATTCAATGAGCTGTTGATAAAAGATAATATTTTGTTATCTGCTTTTGATTACAAAAATCATGCTTTCAACTTCTTTTTGCAGCCTTAATTAGAATCTCTAAAATAACAAAGCTTGGATTTGAATCATGTGACCTTTATATCTGCAAATTAGATTCATGGAACTGGCAACTAAAAACAGTAGCAAAATGAGGTAGGCTCCTAATTCACCAAGTATATCACTGATAAAGGTATGAGTATAATTCAGGCCACCAAGCTGTCCCTCTGGTGCCATGTGCACTACACTGCCTTGGCTAAGTTTAACTTTTTAAGGTGGAGCTTTACCAATTTAGATGCCTTCTTTCTTCAGCATATCAGAAGAATGTGAGGATAAAAATTTCCTTCTTAAGCTGTTCTAGTAGATACTAGAAGTAGATAGAAGATGATGAGGTCCAGGGCAATATTTTATGTTGGAAAAGAACATTGCTTTTGTTTTGTTGCGAGTTTTGAGCTAGCTAACTTGGTAATCATAATGTGCAGGACAAACCTAGTCGTGCAATGGCAAGTGAAAAATCATTCTGTGGGAATAAATTTATACAAGAGTGATACAAGAAATTAAAAACTTGAATAAGTTTTGATAAACTAGAATAAAATAATCATTGTTGAAATTGGACCTTGATACTGTAGCCAATAAGGGCTACTATGTATTAAAAGTACAAAGTAAGTGATACCAAAGTCATATCTCATTGTTCTGAACTTAAGACAGGTCTTATTTATAGGATAATTTATTTAAAACACATGTTAAATAATTGGTTGTTTATTTGGGTATTTTCACTATTTGTAAGAAGTTTATCATACCTCATGAATTAATTTAACTGAAGACAAGTTCTCTGCCTCCTGTTATCGAATTGTACCTAATCTGAGGTACACCTGTGTGATCTGCAACAGGAAAAAGACTAATTTCTGTAAAATTCAAATCCTGAAAAATTTCCATTTGTTTCCCTTCATACTTTTTCTGACCTTCATAGTTCAGATTGTTTCATTCCTTTCATTCTCTGAATAAGTGTTTGAATGGAATCAAATACAAACTAGAATAGATCTATGCAGGTATTTTATGAAAGTGTCACAACTATAAGCAACAATGTAAAAGATGTTCAGTTTTAAATGATACATGGAATCTGTTTTAGTGGCCTATGTGTATACAGCCACAGAGCTAAGAAAAAGATAAAAACTCAGCATACTGAATCACATAGACTGACTATTGTAAATTTTTTTTCACCTGTACTGGAAGACATACACGGGGAGGCAAAATTTCTGGAGGTTTGCTTAGCTTTTCTTTGTTGGACAATATTATGTAGTATATTTTAATGAATAATTTGAGGAAAAATATATTTGTCCAGATGCTGAGAGCTATTTTCAGAACAATTCCATTCTAATGGAATAAAAAAGAATGAAGAGTGCTAAAGTTAAACTCCAAGCAGTAAATCTGCACTGTGCTTGCAACTTTGATTAAATGTTTTATGAGCTTTTATAGAGTTACCATGCCCTTTAGTTGTGTAGGACTGTTCAGATTAATATCTGCCTTGATTTTAGTAGCTGGATGAGCTCTTTAGCACGCTTCACCTCTTGTATAGATGAATAAAAACCTAAAGATACTCTGTTACAATGCCCTGAACAATACCTCCTTACATTGCATTGCATTAACATCCATTGATATAGATGTAAAAGTGTTGCTCTCAAAAGGCTGTATATTAATTGAATATCTTGTGAAGGATAAAGCTATTTGAATATCTGAACTTTCATTGAGAAATCATGTCAGGAATCTGACAATCATCAAAACTGTTTCCTTCTTCCCTGAACATGAGCTTTGACTCCAGACCAGGTCATTAAACTTTACTCCTCCCTCTATCACACAGCCTTCTATTGCAATGTTGATGAAAATCAAAGCAAGTTTGAGTCCGTTGGTGACAAGGACTGCAGTATTTCTCTGAGAGCACAAATGTCTGTCATCCTTAGAAGAAAAAATGTTTTGGATAAGGTTTTCCATTGAGGAAGTGGAATTTGTTCTCTGCAGATTAAATTCTCTCTTGTAGAAGTTAATTAGTGGGGATCTAGCTTCAGCCTCATTCAAGTCTTTGGTTTGGACTGTGATCATAGAATCATTGAATGGTCTGGGTTGGAAGGAACCTTAAAGATCATCTAGTTCCAACCCCCCTGCCATGGGCAGGGACACCTTACACTAGACCAGGTTGCTCAAAGCCACATCCAGCCTGACCTTGAAGACAGCCAGGGATGGGGCATACACAACATCTCTGGGCAACCTGTTCCAGTGCCTCCCCACCCTCTCCGTGAAGAAGTCCTTCCTGATAACTAATCTAAACCTCCCTGCTTTCAATTTAAACCCATTACCCCTTTTCCTGTCACTACAGGCCCTTGTAAAAAGGCCCCTCCCAGCTTCCTTGTAGGCCCCTTCAGGGACTGGAAGGGTGCAATAAGGTCTCCCTGAAACCTTCTCTGCTCCAGGCTGAACAAGCCCAATTCTTGCAGCCTTTCATCATAGCAGAGGTGCTCCAGCCCTCTGATCATCTTCGTGGCCCTCCTCTGGACTCGCTCCAAGTGGTCAATATCCTTCTGCTGTTGAGGGTTCCACAGCTGGACACAGTACTCCAGGTGGGGTCTCACAAGATCAGTATTATAAGAGTAAATGTGGGTAGACAAGGAACTGTTGAAGACATAGTGTCTTTACAGCATCTTTCTTGCAGCTAAAGAAAAGGTATTCTTGGTTAATCTGGACACCTGCACTGTCTGCTGTCTTCCCAAAGAACAGCTCTTGAAATGACTTCCTTTAGTGAGGTTTCTTTGCTAGCACAGAGTACAGAATTGAACCTGGTGGGGTATAGTTTGTGATATGGTTTTACAGATTAAAAAAAAAAAAAAAGTTATTTCCTCATCAAAAAGGAAAAAAGAATCTTTAATACCTATAGATTTTATATCAGTTAGTTACTTGGAATGAAATGTGTAATGTTTCTTTCCATAAGATCTGGTTTCTAAATCTTTAATCCTTCTCATCTGAGTTCACATTAGAAAGTGCTGGTTTTAATTTAAAGCTCACATTCCTTCAGTCTCCTGGGTTATGACAGAACCATGAGAGCTGAGAATGCTCCTGCATGGCAGATACACACAATAACTGCAACTATGATTCTGTCACAGTGCGCAGGATGTGATGCTGCAGGTAAAATAGTTCAATATCATGTTTTCTTCACTGTGTCTTAAAAGTTACACTTGAAATCACAGCTGATAAATGATTGTATTTTAGAAAAATAAACAGTAAAAAAAAGCATGTAGAATAGGAAGTGACCTGAACAGAAATTGCATTGCAAAGATGTCAGCATGGTGTAGAGGCTCAGTGATAAGTTATTTCCTGCCAGTACTTACATTTTCACAGTATTCATCTTTTTTTGCTTCTTAATAGAAATTCTAAAAGCTTTTTAATCTCTGACCTTCAGCTGTCAGTAGTGACCACCAACAGTATGTCATTGGGTTTTGGTTTTTTTTAATAATTATAACAATAATTGTGCAAACATATGTAGATTAAATGAGGGATTGGACATACTAAAAAGGTTTTTTGAATTCCATGTTGGGCACTGCTTAAGATAAATTTCCAGAAAGCTCCACAGAGGTTTGATCCTTTTCTATCACTTGCCAAGTATATTTTCTGTTCACTCCTGACAACTTAATGTTTCAGCAAAATTCACTCTTGGCTCTGTGGGGGTGGAGAAAACATTTTACAAGAGTTTATGCAAGGGTGATTGGACCTAGCAGCAAAGTCACTGCTGATATCACACATGCACAGATGTTTTAAGAAAAAAAAAATACCTTGAAGCATGCACATAATTTTTAGGAATTATGGTGGCAACCACTGAAAGCAAGATAAAATTTTAAAGTATCATTTTATATAACATTGCATTGACACATACTAAATTTGTGGTGGTGTGATTGTAAACAAGATTATTTCCCACACAGTATACAAACATGCCATCATATATTTTCTGGCAGTCATTTGTTACTTGTTAGATTATTATAATTTTTTTTAACCTAATGATGCCCAAGCCATTATCCTCTCTGAGTATCCTAAATTATAGGCAGTAAATGAGCTACACAAAACATATCCTGTTCCCCAGCCCCTGTTAGTGCATTTGCACAACTGACCCTAACCCATGGGTTTGAAGTGCTGAATCATTGGGGTAGAGTCCCGACTTTTCCCTTTTCAAGCTGGAAAGCACTTGCAAATAGTAGCCATCTGGCTTTGGCATAACAGATTGAGACATTCACTGCTCAACTAAAAAGATGGCTGCCAGGTCTGACTCAGCTGTGCAATGTAATTAAGGGTCTCAAGAGTGAGCAAAAACTGTATTATAAAATTTCAGAGCTGAGGATTGGCTCCTGCTTATTTGCATTAGCAGTTTTGGATTGTAGGATTGTTTGGTTATGTTAGTGCTCTAAGACACACACAGTAAGATCGATTAAAATAAGGGCACCACTACTGGCAACTTCTAAGTCAGAATAAAAAAAATTCTAAAAAAATTTTATAAAGGTGAATATTTCTAAATCTTTTCTTGAGTCTTTGGGTCTTTGTCATATGCAAACTCTGGATTTAATGAGAAGATTAATATGGGAAAATTGGTCCTTGACTTTTTGTGTGTGTGTGTGTGTAAGATTACTAACGATTTTACTTCCCAAAAATGACACAATCAGCCAGCACAACAATAGGCGACTTCTGAATCATCCTACCTGTAAATCTTCAGTTTGAGGGATAGAATAATGAAAATACTTCCAAGTATTAAGGAGACACTACTTTTCCTAATCTAACCCAAATTAAAATGAAGAAAGGTTTCAGATAGAACTTCCCCCTGCCATGGTGTTCCTTATATTCAACATGAGAATAATTATCAAGTGCTCTGATAATGCAGGCAGTGATATTACTCTTCATTTTGGCTTCTCTTTCCAGTGGAATGAAGTGGCATCCTGTACTTTAAATATGTGTTAGCTGCCTGGAAATACAAAAATGATTGAGACTCAAAAGCTTTCATTATTTTGTTTCCAGCTAAATTCCAACCTTTCAAGTCAACAAAGGTAATTAACCTAATACTGACTAGTCTGTGTATTCTTATTGTGATCCTGATAGACCTAATTTACCACGGACAGCACTAAAAGGATTCCCCATTTAGCTTGTTCTCCCATTCTACTGATAAGTCATTAGTAAGCACTGGCTTTGCTTAATGCCTGCAACACAAAGTATAAATTGGTTTGCATAAATCATTCACTACCTTCAAGGGACTAAATATTTTGGCACACTATGAGTTTATGTTTCCTTGATTTTTTTGTTCAATGGATTTAGAGGCCAATTTTACATTTTCCCCACAGACAGACCTCGTGTCTATTTTGTTAGAGCAAACACTGAATTTGTGTTAAAGTAAGACCATGTCACTAAGCAAAAGGTTTGAATATAGTCTTTCATGACACAGAATTGCACCCGCAGGATTCAGCCTGACTGGAGCAGCCTGTTCACCAATGCACTGAATGCAGCAAAAGTAATGAGGATAACATTTCTAAATGGAACATCTTGCATTTCAGTCTATACATTATCAACTACTTAAAAAATCTATGCACTTTCTATTTCAACATACAGCTGTTTCTAATTTAGGAAGTTAAGTAAATTTTGAATATTACAGACCCATGCCACCTGTTATCTCAGACAACCCATATAAAGCTCAATTAAAATTATGAGGAATTCTTTAAAAATTTAATTAATCAATTTAAAAAGGAATTTCAAAATGTCTTAGCATCACTGAGCAGAACAGTTAGCTCAAGCTGAATCTGCAGACATATTTTGGTACATGTTAAAATTTTTCCATTAAGGAAAAAAAAAAATTCCATTTTTAGGGTAATATGAAATTCCTTTCAAATTTGATTCTGTTGTAAAATTTTACAAAGAGTTAATTTATTTTATATTTTTTAAAATTGTGGAATTATTTCATGCCTTAGAAACAGTTTTAGCATGGACACAATGTATAAACAATCTACTTGTCTGTCCTTTAATGACAGATAGACCATGGCTCTGTAGTTTTGGTACCCCATGTCTAGGCTTCAAGCATGTGTTTATTATTAAACATCAGGAAGGAGAACATATGTGGCCGAGGAAGCCATTATCTCACTGAGAAATTGCGTGAACTCAAGAAATTGCTATCTGAATATTAGGTAAGGAATTAGATGTATATAGACATATATCTGCAAATGGTAAGCTACACTGTCATAAATAACCTAATTTATTTGTGTATCTTAAAAATTACTTGAAAGTTTTGTGACAAATATCACATTTTAAATATAGAATATTCTATACAAAATATGTGTATCTATTGAATAGAGCTGAATTCTCTATTTGACTTATATCTAACAAACAATGCTAATCGAAATTACCTACTAGAATTAGTAGCATGAGCATTTCATAATCACTAAGTATCCCATTCAATAGTTTCTATGCTACATTGATTAAATTAATATGTATGAGAGAAATTCACTTTATTTTCCTGTTCTGTTTTCATAATAGTGTTGTTAAATTCCATATGCGTTAGACATCACTACCTATGTTGATCTTTAATAGTCCTATACTTAATGGCTGTGGCTAATTAGTACACAATACAATAGAGCTATTTTATGTATCTACACAATATAATGGAGCATATAATTAGCAGTGGTGGTTGTGGTCCTTGGTGGTTCTAAGTCACTGAGGTTGAGGTGATCATGGAAGAATGAAGTTGAAACTGAAGTGAGTTTCTCTCCTTTCTTCTCTGATTTTCCTTACTTTTGCCACCTGTTTTTATTCTATTATTCCCCTTCCCAAAAGGAGGTGTTTCCTTTCCTCACTGTACTGCTTATCTTATTTTTGGCTTTCCTAGTCATTCTTCTGGTGTATTTGGGAATAAATTCTGCCTATTTATAGTCCCTTAACTTAACTTGTCCTCTTTCTGACAACCTTTTTTTTTTTTTTTTTAAACTTAGTTGTCTCTGACATGCAACTATGCCTGTCTTTTTTGCGTCTTCAGTAGTCACACTACTCGCATACTTAGGTAAAATTCTTATACAAAACTTGTATGTTGTTACCTATTACACTGTTTCAGTATGCTTATATTTGAATTCAGTGCAAGGTAATACTAATTAGTACTCTATTTATAATTTCTAAGTGTCACAGGCCTCCAATTTGTCTCTATCCCCCAAATTACTTTCTGACAGAAAAATGTAAATGGGAGGACTTTGAGTGGTGATTAAGGATTTCCAGCTGTATGGTAGTTCCTGTGCAATTCATCTTGACATCCCTTTGAGATTTTTGATTGTCTCAGTAATGTGCATGTAGACCTACTGTACTGCATGTGGAGCACATACAGAAACACTGAGTTTATTATAAATGAGCTCCACAGAGTGTGCATGCATCTTTCTGTTTGAAATCTAAGAAAAATATTACAACATCTGTCAGTTGAATAGATTTTTTTCCTCTCCTGCTGAGTAATTTTTTAAAAATCTCAGTTACAGTGTCCACATGACAACCAAATGCATTGGTGAGGATCATATGATGTAGGGATACTGTGAGATAGGATGTTGCCTAGCTGGGTTTGGTTTACTGAAAATTCTCATTTATATATGTGCAATCATTTTATTTAAATGGTGTTGAGATTTCATAAAAGCTCAAGGAGTGAGCAAACAAACTTGAAGAGAGCCTAGAGCGATGTGATATAAAAGCTTAAGTAAAAATGCCTCCTATGATCAAATATACTGTGGTTCACATGGCACTAGAGTGAAAGAACTACCACTGTAAATGAAAGTAATGAAACGGTGATAGGGTCTCTTGGAGAAAAGTTGTAAAAATGGAGTATGCTTTCAGCAGAAAAACTCTTATTCAGGAACAGAGTCCAGAAAAATGCCACAGGCAAGTAATTTATACGTCCTCCTAAGAAATATATCTGTTTGTGCACTAGGGCTAGTGAATTCCTTCACTTTCAGCTCCTCACTCTCAGTCAAATGCTGCAGATTTGGGGAACGGCCCAGCCTTTGACTTTGCTGCTACAAACGTTAGCTGTCTTATTGTTTGGGTTTTTTTCAAGCCTGAAGGGAGTGGAAGCACATTAGCAACTAATGCTCTGAAAGGCAAGGGGAGCTATTTCTATGAAAATACATAAAGGAAAAAAAAAATCTAAGTAACTCCAAAGCCAATAAAAATAATGAATGAGCTATGCTACCCTATTAGATGCGATTTTTGTTAGCTAAGTAACAACTTTATGCTTTATTGTTTCTGTTTAGTTTTGCTTCCTCCCAGCCCATCAAGAAATCTGCTGACAAAAGGGAAGACATTTTTCTTTCTTCCCTAGGTGTATGGCATAAGCCTTAAAGGGAGCATCAAGAAACTTCCAAATAATTACTTAACAATACCTTGTACAGTATTAAAGACAGTAACACATTCATTTCCCTTATGACTAATGTGAGCCTCTTCCTGTCTCCTACCCCAAAAATGAATAACTTGTTAAAAAGAAAGCTTAACAGATTTGTGTCTCAAGCGCCTCTCATTTCATCCTCATGGGCACCTGCCTGCACAAGGAAAGCTGTATTGATTACCACAGTGATCTACCATTCATTTTGAATAGACAGCAATCTTCAGTGTCAGGCAGATTAAGTTCTTTCACCCATCAAAATGATTTTTTTTAAATTGAGACTCAAGTTTGTAGAAGACTGTAAGCAGCCTGAATGCCTGTCTGAAATGCATGATATAAAGGAAAGCCCATGCATAGTCAGGGAAATAGTGAAATAAAAGGAGAAACTGGATTATCACTAAATGGAACCAAAAAATACTCACTTTTTTTTCCTTTTTTTCTGAACCACACAGCATGTGTTAGAAATGTCTAGAACTGAGCACGTTCACAGAAATCTGTATGAACGAACAACTCCATGAGGACTCACCACACGCTGCACATTGTGCACAAAGGGCCTGATCCTGCAGCAATAGAGGATAGTTGAAAGACTTTCAGCCTTTGGACTGTCACGTTGTACTAGGTCAACTACTCACAGACTAAAACTGTAAGCAGAACTTAATGTCCACTATAGCTGATTATGTAATAAATGTCTACTTTTAAAAAGATTTCTATAATTGTGTATTTTTATAGGCAATTTCTAACAGTCTAGATTATTCGTATTTCAGAAAAAAACTTTGTCAGTTTCTACTCAGAAAGTTTGAACACCTTTTATATTATCTTTCATTCTTGTATGCAAAAACTAGACTATGATATAGTAAAAATTCTAAAATATCAGAAAGAAGCAAATTGACAATCAGTTTTCCCAAATGCAATACAAGCTATGCTGTCCCCCTGTCAGTGTTGCCAGATTCATGTGCCAAATAAAATATAATGTACTTTTTTCTACACATTTTCCTTAATCAGCATAAACTTTGAAATAAAAGCTATATCTGATTATTAGCCTTAAATCTTACTCTCTTTTCCTTGTCAGGTCTCTGCCATTGTCTTGGAATGTTTAAATATGGATTAATAGTGGGAAGCCATGTCTATCCGCTGCAATCATGTAGCTATTAGAAGAGCAAATATCTTAACAGCTCAAACAAGAAGTGAAACCCGAGAGAGACAAAGTTTAAATTCAGCAGAATGAGGTTTTCAATTTAGGTGAAAACAGGGTGGATTATAAGTTGTTTGTGACTAACACCTTACTGTTTATTTTGCTGAAGATTTGTAGTGGTAATTAGATGTTGACTTCCAAGTAGTGCTGAGTATCCATGGAAATAAATAGAGCCTGTCTTCATAGACACAGAGATGAAATGAAGGTATTTGTAGAGCGAGAATTAATTTAGCTTGTAATACTGTGGGAATATCTGTCTTAATTTAAAATATTTGTTTATTTGCAAGTTCTGTGTTTTCATTTGTGTTTTTGAAATAGGAATAAATCAGACTTCCAAGTGTTTAAAAACCCCACGAGAGTACAATGGCCCTTTTGCATTGCACAATGTCTTCATGGGATACTTTGAGCAGACTTCAGTCCAAAGACAGTTTTAGACTGAAATTATCAAGAAATTTGCAAATTGTGGGCTAAGCCCTGCAAAATTGTCCCTGATATCATGTCCATGAGTTTTCAGTACATTATTCTGTCAGGCTAACTCTCTTGTAATTGAAAATAGCAGCTTTTCCCTCTGTCGCTAAATTGTTCTCTAGCCTCTAGTTCTCTTCTCCATGCTTAGACCATGGTAGTAATATGCATAGTCCTTGGATGGTTGCGTGCTCAGTACAATGGTATAAAAAAGGAGTTTTCATTTGGTTGGGTTTTTGCCATGCAATGTGATTTTTTCATTAAAATGCTGTTCCTATGTCAACTTTATATGGCTGGGTTTTATTAGAAAACAAGACAAAATTCCATTTTCTCCTAAAACCAAACCAAACAAACAAAATAACAACAAACCCAAAACCACTAGGAGAAGTGATATCTTATGTTCAGACCTCAATTTTATGTCTACTTTGTGGCACTGTTAGTGCCTCCAGTTGTGTATGGAGTACTCCTGAGAGAAAATCCATCTCTTCATCAAATTAGCAAAGGAGGCAAAAATGAGCAGCTCGTTTATTTTTCTGGCTCCTGTCTAAATATAAAGCTTCCAGGGCTTGTTGAGACCATTTTCGTATGATTGTTATCCTGCCTTCTTTTCATTTCTTATAACGAATATTCATCAGTGTTTCCGTATTTGATTACCTCCTGGTTTGGTAACCAATTTTTTTTTTTCACCTCATTTTAGGGCTACATTGGTAGTGTATTTCAAATCATTTGAAAAAGAGGTTTCTCCTTGCAGCTCTTTCGAGGTTTAAGTTAAGTAACAAAGAATAAAAGTAGAAAGCATGATGATAAAACAGAATTAAGAATGTCTACATTGCCTATTTGTTTGGGCAAAAGGAAGTTCCCTTTTGTCTCCTGTTCCTTTAATGACTATGAAAGGATAAAAGGATTCAAAAGTAAATTAAGTGCAAGAGTCAGGTAAAGGAGGGCCTGACTAACTGCACTTCGGTTAGAAAACAGTGCCAAATATTATACTATTACAAGGATAATAAAAAACAATAAAATGGCCTGGTTTTATGGCCTGCTACTTAACTCTTTTCCTATACCCGTATTTTTATCTACTAACAATCATTGTCAGCAGCGTGGTCCTAGGTTTAAATGCTTCAGATCAGACTCTGGACTTTTCTGTTTCACATTGTATTAAACATAGTGCGATGGCTGTTGGTAGACATGCAAGGTCATGACTGAAGTGGCATTATTTTAGCTATCCACACTCAGGTGTTTTCACTTTCTGATGGGGATATGAGGCTAGTAAAGCAATTAAACTAAATGTAAAAATTATTCTGATGGCTCAGTTGTTTCATCATGAGAGTGTTATCCTACTTAGCCAAACAGTTGAACAGACATAGCGTTGGTTATATACAGTCTGCCTAATTGTTATTTCTAAGTGTTTCCTAGAGATTCAGGAAACTGAAGTACGGACAGCAGCTTCTCACTGTGGTTCCAAAGCACTGCAGTACTCGTATACTTTGGTAGAAATGAATGACACTTCTGAGTCAGTGTCTGGTAAATAAGTTTTCATACTATAAGGGACAGGCAATCTTTGGGGGTGAGCGTGAATACTATACAATTTCAAAATTACTTCGTTAAAAAAAATAAATGTCTAAAAATATCTCAATATAAACTTTTTTTAAAGTATAGTAAGTTTAGAATTGGTCAGATTGATCATGCATTTGGAACTAATGGCAATGAAATTATTTACAATGCTCTGATACTGTGTTTTGCTCATTTGTGATTGCATGTTTACTTGCATGATATTTGTTGCCCTGAGGGACCTCTAAGGCCCTAGCAATTGTGAGAACAGTCAAAGCAGTATATCTTCCATGTTTTAAAGTGGGAGATTTCATTTACATTGCTCTTCCACTATCAACAAGCAATGCAGTTGTGGAAATATTTCCATCACGTATATGTGTGTGACAACAACACATGAAATTACACCCGTGATGCTAACAGAGACACACACAGAAGAATTTTTTTTTTTTTTCTCTCTCTGAGGGTGCCCCCTTTCTGATTTCTCGTGGCATCCTTCTACAGTCTGAAACAAATGTCATCCTACACTGATTTTGCATGGGTGATGTTTAGCTTTGGAAAAAGTTACCACATGGACTGTAAGGGATTAAGAGAGCCAAGAAAAGAGAATTTATTTTTTGCAGCCTCTCTGAATGAGACATTTCAGAATGCACCATGGAACCATTGTAGAAGACATAGCAGATTACTGAGAAGTTGTAGAGTTTCTAATTGATTCTAGTGATCCACAGATTTTTCTATAAAATGTGACAAGTGGTCCTGTAGGCCTTAATAAAGCCAAAGAACTTAGCTTTTCCGTGTTTGACATAATGTGAACTGAAGTCCTAAATTACTAGAATTATAGGAAGAAGTGTAGGTGGTATTGTTATAGGCACATTATGGATGAACTTAAAATTTCACAGATTTCAAGCACTGGGTGTGTCCTGAGATTGCAACCTTCCTTTATACAAGTCTTAAATACAAAGCTAAACAGTGTTATCTCCTGATGAGAGTAGAGCCTTACATTTCCAAAGCAAGTCATTTAAACCCATCCTAATGCAAACAGAACAAGAACAAAATCGTAAGCAATACAGTTTCAACTGTTTGTCCATGTGGAACACTGAAGGGTGCTGAAAAGTGGAATATCACATGGTGGGTGGAGAAAGACTTTCATAGGTGTGGGCTTATGTATCAGAATACCAGCAGTGTTCATACTGACTGCTGAAATCTGGACTATGCTACGTAGGAGGCACAAATGGTCATTAACCAAGTAGGGATACAACCTTGAGGACACACTTCGGACTGTATTTCTGTGCAACAAAGAAGAATTTTCAAGAAAGGCCTGGATTCACCCTCTTTTTCCAATAACATTGCAAACCAGGGTTTTGAATGACTGTAAAATTACTGGATAGTGCAGTGGAAAAAGTTTCCTTTCAGTCTGCCTACTTCATTTTTGGGTGCCTACTCTGTGGTCTCCATAGGCTGACCGATGTGTCATCAGGACCATCTATCTCATTTTCTACTTATTCAAAGATACCTTATGCTCTGCTAACAGATATTTTTTTCCCCAAAGATGATAGTCCCTCACAGCTGCTATCCTTTCTAGATGCTTGGCAGACTCTCTTCTGTCATGCTGAGAACAAACACCTGATCATATAAATGAGAGGCTACTGGACCCTTTGGAAGGATAACAACTGAGCACCAGCTGTAATCACTAAAAGAGTTCATTCATCTTTCATTCCTCTTCTCATTGTTTCCTGAAATGTCTAAAGGAAAAAAGGTGAATAAGAGTGGGCTGAAGTGAATGTTCTGTTAGCCACAGCCTAGTCCTAGCTGCCTTCTTTCCACAGGGAGTTTGTAGCATATGTGCACACAGCCAGCTGGTTTCTGGGAGAATGCGGTCTTGCTGTGTTTGTACAGTATAGTTTAATTTCTGCAGGTTAAACAGGCCCATAGCATGTATACTTCTGACACTAAAGGCTGTGTACTTTGACTAGAAAGACTGGATACAATTGCTCTGCTTTGTTCTAAGTCTTATGCCACTTCTGTTCCTACAATGCTAGAGTATATTTAGCACAGTTTAAACTTTCCCTCAAAAATAATCAGGTTTGTAATTCTCATCAGTCAATTCTCAACTATAAGGAAGTCCAGACTGTCAGCACTGATATGCAGAGAAAAGGAAATGGATGCTGTTTTAAGTCATAGGCAATAAAATGGCAGCTCAGGCCTCATCTTGAACCTTCAGGAAAATGTAATTACACTTTTTGGGTTCACTGAGCTGATTTTCCCTGCTTACTAATATCAATCAGTCAACTTAGCTTTCTCTTATTTTATCAAGTAGAGAAAAGGAAAAAACACCCCAAAGTCGACCAGTAAAATAGCTATCTTATACACTGTAGCTGTAACTATTTCACGGTCCACTTCTCTAATGAGATTATGAGGCTACTGCTAAATCATCTGATGGCTTGCTTTCTATCATGGAGCATTCCTTTCATTCATAGTTTGCTCTTCTCAGTGCTTTTCCTGGTAGCAAGCCCTCATCTAAACTGCAGCTGATCCTATGCTATGCTGAGAGTTGTTTCTTTTCTGTCACCTATTCCATACTTCTCACACTTCTGTCATGTTTGGTTAGATACTCCCTACTCTGCCAGTTCTTCCTTGCTGTCCCTTTTCTAATCACTCCTTACTCAGCGAGCTGTTCTGACTACTGCAGTTTTACTAAAAATTTCTGTTAATTCAGCTCTTAGAATACAAACATCGCTGAGGACTGACACAGCCTATACAATATCCCTTATCCCACTTTGGATGCTTTACTGGAAACTCTTAAGCAAAATATCCTACTTTTCTTTTTTCTTAGGCCATAACTTTGCATCCACAGCACTACAGAATTACTGCTTAATGTCAGCATTTACCACAGAAAGAGAGAGGTGAGTTGGCCTGTATTTTCCTATTTTCTTACAGCTCCAGACTTTTCTCTGGTTAGCTATGGACCTCCCTTTCAGTAACTACCAAACACAATAAAATAGCATATGTTTATAAAGGTCACATTTTGTTAATCACTTCCATTTATCTTCTCTTCTCCCTGTTGCATATCCAAAGACTATTATTCCTGGGCTCCTATGCTCTCTGAAAATCCCCTGTGATTTTCTTACAGTATCCAACTATCAGGTTTAATTGAGCATGCAGTGTCTCCATTTTGCTATTGTAGGATTATACTAACGTATGGAATAGGATAAAGCACATTCTGTAATCCCCAAAATAACTTTGAGTCATCTGACCGTGGAATCTTTTTATCTGCCTTTTCTTTGAATGATTTATTCCATTCAAAATTCAGAAGATATCTGGCACAAAAGTAGAAAAGCAGCATCCATCAGATTTAGGCTGGTGTTTCTGAATTACTCAATCGATAGAGGGAAGGCCTACACTAATAATAGAAGTATAAATAGTTGTTCAAAATATACGAAAGTGAACAAGGAAGGTTTTGCACTATAAACAGATGAAACAATGAAGGAGGAGAAATATCTGGTTTTAGGAAGACGAAGCATAGCAATTCATTGCTGCATCTGATTGGTCATAACATACCATAGTGTGGACAGCATGTAATTTCAGTCAGTTTAAGAGAAATAGGGTTCAACAGCATAGTACCGCCATTCTCCTTGAACAACCTGGTGGTCTCAGATAGCATCAGTAAATAAGCCCTAGCCATATGGCTATCACAAAATCCCAGCTTGTCATCCCACTGACAATCAGCACAGCTTGGTCTGATTAAAAGTAGTAACATTGTTTGCTGAGGAAACACATTAATTTATGAAGGTCAGTAACTTTCTCCTCCAAATTTGTGTTGCTTGGGCTGTTCTGGGAAAATCGTCTTTGCCTTCCTGGAAAAAGAGTAAGCACTTGCTTTTCATTCAGTTCAATAAAAGTTTCAGTAACTCCCATTACAACTGTGATGTATCATAGACCTATTTGGTATTTCCTCTCAAACAGCCTCAAACCTTTAATGGATTAAGATATTTACAGTTCATCACACAGAAGTAAATTCCCTATCTGTATCGAAACTCAGAACTTGCTGCTGGGTATCATACCTCTGGCTGTTTTCACATGCCATTTACCCTGCACTGTTAGCTGGATGTAATTTTTTTTTTTTCCTTTCTCAGTAAGACATAATCTCCAGTTCCCATGGATCTGTTTTCTGTGTCCTGGCACTGGACAGCACATGCTCTGAAGAATGTATTTGTTAAGTCACCTTCGAAGCGAGAGCAAGGTTTTCATAAGCAAAGGCTGGCAAATATGAGCTCCAAAGTCACAGCAATTACAGTGATGTTCTCTACCTCAGTCATCTTTTCCTGAGACATCTCCTTGTAACGCACATGCTTTCTAATGCCATTGACTGGGTCCATCTTTTTCTTGTGGTCAGTTGGCTGTGTACAACGGACAATAACCCTGATAAAGGCAGCTGCTTTGGTCAGTCCTGAGAAAGCACGAAAATGCAGGACTGCCCTCCCTTCAGCACTAACACAGGGAGCACCTCATGGTATGAACTCAGGGTGGAGGAAGACCTTTCAGAGAAAAAAGGTATATTGTGTGGATTGCTGTGTGCTGTTTTCATGCTATGGAAGAGTGAAAAGAGAGCTTGCTTTGCCCCTGAGGGTGCTGATGTTTGACAATGTATGGACCCTTGCTTGATCAAGAAAAAGGTATATGGTGCTTTATACCATCTTTCTAGCTGCTTTATTAACTTAAAGCAGCTGAATCTCTCCTAGAAACTGATATCTTGCAAGCAGTGTACTTGAAATGCAATAGAACAGATAGTATTTGTTGAACAGATACTGCCAAATGGGTGCAGCTGCTATTTGTGCTAGGAGTGCCTTGTAGCTTCTACAGAGTGAAAACCAAATATCTGCAGTAATTCTCTAAAGATCTGTCCTAGAAAAGTTATTTAAGACTGTTTGGTTTTGAATCTTCTACTCGTTAGTACTAGGCTCAGAGTGATAGCCTGGCATTCAAGAAGCCATCATAAGTTAGTATCATACATTCAAAGGACAAGTGATGAATCTTATGGTTTGAAATGACTGACAGTAAGCTGAGGCATTGAAGTGAATGGGGCTTTAGTAAAAGTTTCCTGCAAGGAAACCATCCTTCTGGAACACCCATCAGGGTACCTTAAACACTTTAGTAAAGAACTGTTTGAAGCAGGCAGTAATATGGAAGCATGTTGAAAATTTGTCTGAGGTATTGAGAGAAACTGCCTTAGATGATGTCATTAATGTCTTGTAAAATGGAGTTTGGTGTTTAAGTAAAGGAATTCCTGCTAAGCAATATATATTTAAATTGGTTGCTATGCTCTCTGTGAAGAAAAAATATCTCCTTGAAGAAAATGTTACTTTTCCTTCTTCACAAAGTTCTTGCCTGTTGAGGTATTTTCTTCAGCACACTTGACTTAACCGAGTTTCTAACAGTAAGATATGTATTTTGTTGAAGGTGTAAGACTTAATACCCATTTAAGGTTAACTTATATTTAGTGTATGAATATGCAGTATGTCACAGGTATTTTAACTTGACTGCATTTCCTTATTTGGAGGAAATACTGTTATACCTGCAACGAACCTGGTAATTCTTACAAACGGATACTTAAAAATGCAAGTAAACAGTCACCGGTATGTACATATATCTAGTACTTACCATGAATCTGCATACAAATTTCCTTGGACTAACATCTAGGACACATTCTACTTTGAGCTTGAACTTTTGGTAATATTTCCATTTGACTGGTGCAGCAAGGAAGTTTAGCATACTCATTCAAAGTGCTCTCACAAAAATGTAACTCTTGATCAATTACTACCAGCATGACCTTGAAGTCTTAATTATTAAATTGTTTTATACTATTCCTTGCAGAGATGACACTTACTCATTAAATTCTCTTCATTCCTTACTCTCAAGATATTTTTCACCAAAGGAATTTTATTTGGCTACTTATTATCTTGATTTGAAGGTTGCTTATATAGATTATAGACTGTCTCTATTTAGGACATTAAAATTTATCACTTAGATGCAGCAAATAGCTACAAGTGTGTGGTCATTTACTGCCCTGTAAATGATCCTATTTGTCACAGCAGTTAGATTGAGATGGGGGGATGTAACCTCTGTATGCTGCATGCCTTCCATAGCAAAACTTGTTAGCAGAACACAACTGCCTACTTTTGCCTGGCCTGAATGGATGTGGCAACAGCAGTAATATCCAGTAGCTGTTTAATATGATGTTATTTGTATTACAAAAATGGGAAATGAAAGAGGAGTTTTGAGTATATGTGAAGAAAAACATGAAGTCCAGTCTTCAATCTCTGTGTTTTTCCAGGAGTTTACAGGCACTGGAGGCTGAAGTATTATGTTCACATGAAGTATATGCTGTTTTCCTTGGTGGCCAGTATTTTCTGCGCTCCTTACTCTGTGAATCCTCCTGAGCAATATGGGCAGGGATGAAGTCACTACTTCTTCCCTGATGGTCAATATCAAACATTTCTGTTCAAAAGGTTTTCTCTCTGTAACCTCTATATTTACTCTTCAGAAATTCACTGCTTATTTTAGTCTGTGGAAATGTCTCTTTTTTCTTTTCATCTTTCTTGCCCTTAAGGTCTCCTTTTTTGACAACCAAGGAGAGTCTAGGGACCCTGGCCATTCCCAAGGAAGACGGTATTTTATTCTAGTCTAGGAAAAAGGGGCAAATACATGGCCACCCACATACATTCTTTCTTGTATAATTTGTTTCTCCCCAGTCATAAAAGATGCACCACTGCACATTACCCCAAGGCTGGAAAGACTGGCAAGACTGGCAGTTTCAGAGTTAGTAGCCCTTTTTTGAACTTTGTTTCATCATTATTGCAGCCTTCCAGTACCTGAAGGGGCCTACAAGGAAGCTGGGGGGGACTTTTTACAAGGGCCTGTAGTGACAGGACAAGGGGTAACAGGTTTAAACTGAAAGTGGGGAGATTTAGATTGGATGTCAGGAAGAAGTTCTTCCTGCAGAGGGTGGTGAGGCACTGGAACAGGTTGCCCAGAGAAGCTGTGGATGCCTCATCCCTGGAAGTGTTCAAGGCCAGGCTGGATGAGGCTTTGAGCAACCTGGTCTAGTGGAAGGGGTCCCTGCCCATGGCAGGGGGGGTGGGACTAGATGATCTTTAAGGTCCCTTCCAACCCAAACCATTCCAGGATTCTATGATCATGCTTCCCACCCCAGAGACTGACAGAATTGTCTTAGGATGTCAAGGGAGAGAAAGCAAGAGACGTCATCACACCGTCAACCTACAACAGGACAATGCACTCACCTTGTCTTCTGAGACAGAAGCTGAACCAGGACTCTTGATTTAAATATATACAACATAAACCATTCTGGAATTATAATAGTATCTCTCTGCTGCTTCCCTAGCAGATTTAGTTTTTTGTGCATCAAATGAAATATGGTATTTGTTGAACTTACCTGTGACTGTTTGACTGGGTGCTGAGGTTATGAAAACTGCTTACCTGCATTTTATAAAGAGCATTTGCAGCCATTTTAAGAGTATCTTGGCTATTCAAGTCTTGCCTTCTGAATATATTGTGTATGGAACAAACAAATCTGAATTTTCCTTTAAAATTTCATCAAAGGCATAGTTCTCAAAAGTCACTGGTTTTCTTATAGTCCAGGAGTGCCATCCACAGGATGAAATTCATATTTTTGTGCTACTTAATTTCTTTGATACTGTTCTCAGAAATTAATAGTTAAAAAATAAAACCCAAAAAGCTTTCTCTCAGCCAACTTTCCTTTGTGTTAGAATTGGCTGACAAGTAAAAATATGATTTAGATCTTTAAACAGTAGATAATCTTTAACAGTTTATGGAATGTCAGTGTACAAATACTGTACATTGAGTTTTGTGGGAGGGTTTCTTCTCTGACAAAAATAACTTAGGTATGATATATTTTATTTCAAATGCTGCCCTATGGTACTGATGCAGAACGTACTACTTCTGTATTTGTTGAAATCACTCAAGGAAATATCCCTTTGCCTAGGGAAAGTTTATTGGATATTAAAACCATGAATTTCTGCAGATCTAGGTTATCTAGCTAAGATGACAGTGCATAAAAGCCAATTTTCAAACCAAGGTGATATTCTCTGAGGTAACTGCTTAAATAAGAAAACAGTAATTTCGTTGGGTATGTTCCATGATTGAGACTAAAGCTGTCTTAATAAACTAAAATGAGGAGAAAAAAAAATAATAAGGATTTTGATAAATGTAAGAAGAAGAAATTTACCACTCAAATACATAGAAATCTGCAAGTAGAACGCTTATTTCTTTATGCATTTAAAAGGTAACTGTGCAGAAACAATTTTAAATCCTCTGTCACATCTTTCAAAATATCTTTGAGTTAATATTTCCTTGAATAATCTCATATTGTGAATCATCATACAGAAATTACTTTAAACTATGTTTTTTTTCAACATGAGAAATTGTTGAAGTGCAGCTTCACAATATTTTTGGCCAGTGTTATTGGCCACAGTGGCAAAATCAGGCTCTGGAGGGGACTTACAAATTACTTTGAGAGATCTTGTACCATTTATGCCATAATTCTGGAATTGATGACCTGAAATTTTTGTGAGCCTTCTGCTGTTAGCTACAATGAAACGAGCTGAACGGCTGCTCAAGGTCTCATTATCAGAAAAAGTTTTCCTTGTCTATTATTTTCCCTATTCTCTTTCCCCCATTACTGTTTTCTATGCCTGTTATGTTTGCCAACTCATTCTTAACATGCTTTCTTTCTTCCCCTCTTGTGTATATTTGTCTGGCTTACTACGTTTTCTGTTTCTGCTTACCACAAGGCCTTGTGCTGCTCTGAAGAAGTAGTTATGAAAAAATAATGAATGACCTCAAGTCAGTACTTTCTGAATCTGATTGTTCATTTCTTTGACCTTTAATGTACTTTTTTCTTAGTATGATTGCTAACACAATAAGTGTAATTATCTCCCTACTATCTGAATTTTTCCTATACTGGATGCTTTTTGTGTAGTTAGGTCAAGTGCATCAAATTTTGTTTCCAGTCCACAAAATGTGTTCCAAAAAGTTCCAAAGCAGAAGTGATTTTGATTCAGCTATCATTTTGTTTGGAGAAGGGTGAGGGATTGATTTGATTAGAATATTTTTGCAAAAGCTAAGCCAGGGAAGCTAAAGACCAATTAGCACTTCAGCTGTGCAATATACCTCGCAGAATTAACCTTCCATGTTTAATTAATCTTCTGTGCTCTCAGCTGAAAGTAAGGCGGATTGCTCATGTGCAATTGTACATACATGTAGAAATATAGTTATTAGGACTGATCCAAGAATACACTGTTCAGATGGTCTGATGCCTAACTGAAACTGC
>NW_010242979.1:1749-30033 GCF_000690775.1 Eurypyga helias | reverse complement strand
TTGCTTGAGTGTTAGGCACAAATGACTCAGGAGAGATTACAGGGGAAAAAAAAAAATACTGGTCCTATAATCTTATGGTACAGAACAGTATTTCAGAATATCCTCGCTGCATAGTGTGACCCAGAAATCTAAGCTATTTTTTTAGTCTGTCAAACTGCTGGTTACCATTGCACAGGTCAGTGCTTAAATAATGCATCACTTCAAGGGTTATTCTCCCTCCTTCACTTCTCATAGAGAGTAAGTTTGGGTATCATGGGAGTTCTTTGTTTATGCTATTAATCTCTATTAAATTCACTGCTGAAAGTGGAGAATAATCCTGGACTGTGGAGAAAAAAGTCTCAACAGTTTTAAGTATTTTTCTGAGCTTCAGATATTTTTCAGGGTTTTTCCCTTGAATCTCTATAAATCTCTATAATGTTTACTCGCTAGACTAGCAAGTCCTCATATCTAATTGTTTCTATCGTCACTCTCTACAGAGTTACTCTTTGATACCAAACCCTGCAAGCAACTCTGTTTAGCCATACTGAGCTCTTAGTGTGTTGACATCAACATGTTTTCAGCTGATCAAAATGTCTGTTTCTCTTCATTTTCCTATGTCTGTCATTATTGACACTCATACTTACCTTGGAGCTCTTTATAGCTTGGGAGCTCTTTTTCTGTATTTCAACAGCATTTACTAGAATGGGATCTTGGCCCATAATTAAAGATGCAAAAAGCTACAGTAATATAGGTGATGGTTAGCACTAATAAAACAATCATTCCCAGAAAAATGTACCTCTTCCAGGATCACAGGAAAAGGCTAGAAAGAGAGAAATGTAACTGTGCATAGGCACAAGACTTAAAAGTTCTCTGAGATAGTTATGGATATTATGCTTTATATAAGGCATGTGTAGGAGCTAAGAGACCATGACATATTCACTAGTAGTACACACTAAAATGGTTTGCTATCATTTTAATATACAGAACATAGCCACTGAGAATTCTGCCAGCCTTGAGTTTCTAAGCAAGCTGCATTTATTGCCTGATCAAATATTGATATGATGACAGGTCATGCTCTCTTCTGAAATCCCATTAGTAACCTGTGTACTGGGTGGGAAGCGGGCTCCAGCATTATTTTCAAACTTGGCCACTTAGAAATTCTTGGCTAAGATGTCTGCAAATAATACTTATCTCAGGCCCAACCAAAAAATATCAAATTTACTCTGAGCTGCTGGTCTTGACTGAAATGAGATGCTGAATGGTGGAGGAGGTATGATTCACTCAGACTTCTTTTTCAGGACAGCTCACAGCATTATGGAACAGAAATGCTGATGACTTTCAGAAGGTCTCATTTGAGAGTTAATCTTCAAAACTGACCTTCCCAAACCTGACAGGGCAGATGAGCCCATTGAATATTAACCAGTTTCTGAAGCAAGAGCAGGGACTGCTGGGGGAAGGTCTAAGACTGTAAGAAATTGTCCTCTTCATTCGCAGGGTTTAAGGCTGAGTAAATGAACGGAAAAAGTAAAACAGAAATTTCCTACTAGGCCAAGGACAGATTTATTTACTCTACAGGCAGTACAGAGCATGGTGCATAAGAAGCCTGTTTAGCAGGTTGCTTGGGAGCCACCTCAAACATTTATAAAATGATATGCCAACCTTTGCTCAAATTTCTGCAATACCAGCCTGGATGCAGCTGTTCCAAGGACTCCTTATCTTGCCTTTCCACCTGGTCTATGAATGCAGCAATCATTAACAACTTCATTGATCCCATGGCTCTTGCTACTAATGATAACTAATAATAAAGTTAATATGAACATTCATAGTATTATTATTTGTTCTAAATACAATACCATCCATGCACCAGAGGAGTGTGAGGTCCTATTTTACAGAGCATTATTGTCATGGTTCATTTGAATATCTCAGATTTACAGGACAACTTACTCCATAAATTAAGCTTTGTTTTATGAGCTTATTAGCAAAAATAAAACCAAACAAACAGTGTCTCAATTCCCTTTGTACAGACTACTCTAGCACATGAATTCACTAATTCATTACTGCTTTAATTCATGAATTCTCTTACAAGTTTTCTAATTCCTACCTTGCACCTCTATGACCAGAATGGTTGCCTAGGTGATGACAAGAGTGCTGATTCTTCCTCCTGCACCGCTCCAGGAAGCACAAAAAGCCTCAGTAGTCCAGCTGCTTTTGGATCTGCTTCTAAAGCTTTTTTGGGTAAGATGATGTATTTATACCTTTCAGCTTGGAAGTCATGTCTATACTATATCCATTTGTTAGTTGATTCTGAAGAAAATTCCAGGCAATTGCTATGCAAGAGTGCAGGAGGTGATCTCTACAGGGGACGGCAAGCTGCCACTGATAATGGCTGCACAGTGACCTCTATACCTTCCTGTCCATTGCGTCCTGACAGCGTGGTATTATGGCTTTGGTCTAATGTTGCTACACCTGGCATATATCAGGCCTTAGTATGAGCTATATGTTAGGCCACAACTGAAGCACAAGTTGCATGAACAGTTAGAATTATGCAGTTATAAGATGTTTCAATAGCCAGAACCTGGAAAGAATGAACTCACAGAATTCACAAGTTGTTTTGAATACAACCTAATGCAATGTATTGTCTAAGTAATGTAGAGAGCAAGAACATTCAGACAGGGAAACTAACCAAAAAATCATGTTAGTCAAAAAAAAGAAGAACATTTTTCTTTGAATTTCCACAGAAACTAAAGTGATGGAAATCTTTGGTGAAAACCAAAACCACTTAGTTTGAAAGCTTGCATATAAGATCCAGGGTCTTGTCATGTTGAAAACATGACTGAAATGTGAAGATATGATTGACCCTTTTCAGAATTCATGTCAAATCACACAGCTTATTTTCATTGAATGTATTTAGTTTCAGTACTGAAAGGGAGGAACATTCTTTCTTATATGCTGTTCACTGTTGCATATTTTTGCAATGTTTAGTCTGTCTTATGCCTGATGCTATTTCCTTGTGTTTATCTGTAGTACCATGCAGAGAAAATGTATTGTTAACTTAAGTTTGATGATACCAAATAAGGTTTTTTGTCTGTTTTCCTTACATGCCATATAATGGTCCAGAAGACTTAAGGGAATAAAAATATATATATATTAGAAGGCACCACAATACCCATAGTTTTAAAAGTTAAAAAAGCTTCCTGTTGAATCCCATATGTGATTGTGTCTTTGGTGCACTTTTATACAGTTGGTATAGAGTATTTTTCCATAGTCTGATCTCAGTTAGTATTAGTGGAGTAGTGCGAAGGTCCTGAAAAGCTGGAACATTGCCAAGAGTAATAGCTTAACATGTCTTTGCAATCCATCATTTAGATAGGTGCACATCTAATATAAACCTTACTAATTTAGTATAAACCTGACTTCTGTTCATTCTGTTCAGTACCACTAAAGTCTGTTTTCCATGAGTCTGTGTATCAGTCTTACTAATGTTGTCCATCAACATGGACATCGTAGTAAAAAAGATAGCAAGTTAGTTTGATGAGACCTAATTTCTGTGCATGCATGTAAGTGCAAAGATTATCAGGCTGTTTAAATACTTGTGTGCTAGCTTGAGTGTTCTGCTTAGCATGGTGCCCCTGTAATCAAAGAGACCCAGGAGACTCCTCAGCATTAGTGTACTTCTATTTATGCTGTCATTACACTTCCAGAAAGAATACATGGGGCAGCTGGGGAAAAAAAGCCTGAAATTCTGTAACTAGCAGACTGTACTAAATTTGTAATTAATGTTAAAATGCCCGTCTGGCAACCTTTGGCTTTTCAGATAATTTCATTGTGTATCTCAGCAGGTATATCATATCCTCCATTATTTTGCATGAAAAATGTAAGTAGTTGTTAATATATTTTTTGCACCTCATGTGAACTGTATGTTGTTAATGGGATTTGGAGTGGAGATTATAAGAGAATATACTTTATCAAAAGATAGGTCAAACTTCAAGGCATTGCTGAGTGCCTGACATAACATTCCTGCTTTAATTGTAGTGACAGATGACCAGTTTTTATCTTCCAGTGGTTCCTCAGTTAAAGTACCATACTTCGCAGAGTCTAGTGGGAAAAGTACTCTATCTTACATAATTCTGTTTTCTGTGGCTATGGATTCAAATGCAATAAAATGAAATTAAAACTTCCATAAATAGCCAAAGAGGCTGTTGGCTGTTCTAATGTTTCTCTATTCACATGAGAATTCAGAAGGACATTCAGTTTTTCTGTAGACCACATACAAGAACCTCTATTTAATATATTAGCCTCAAATGCTTTGGAAGTCTCTAAAAGAACACCAGAGCCACTTCAGCCTCTTCAAAACCAAATCCGTCTTAGAAGTAGTTTTCAAATAGTATATCATAAGATATCATAAGTGGCCCAGGAAATTCTGTCCATCAGTTTCTCTAGGAAAGCTGGAACAACAGCTGGTTAATGACTGTTTCATGGAACTGCAGGAGTTTGCTACTATGGGCAATGCTGACATAGGTTTTCTTCATAGACTGATTACTTAACTTTTTAAGATGAGTCCATTTTTGCCATCTTTTGTCTACATTTGGAAGACTGTTTCAGAAAATAATGTCTATGCTCATTAAAAACTTTCTATTAATTTTAGTGTATATATATTCATGGACAGTTTGTACCCATTTGCATTTATATGGATGAAAGATTGTTATTTTTCCTGCAATGGCCACAGGTTGATCAAAGTAAATATTTTTTACATAGTGGTAGCCCAGTGAGTGATTTTCTTATCACTGAGGGTGAAGACTCAGAGTCCATCATGGGATGATTTGGGGAAGAGAGAAGAAGGGAAGGACAAAGGGAGAAGAAAGTGTTCCAAAGGTAAGAGAAATGCAAAGTAATGTCCCATTTTTCCAGTCTGAGCTCATTTATTCTTCTAGATGTATTGCTGACTGTATGTGCTAAAGCTTCTTTTCCAAAGACTTTCTTAAAAAAGATAACATAACCTATCATTTTCCATATGTAGATCTTTTGGATCCACTGATGGGAGTAACCTGACTGGGGAAGAAAAGCTGTCCCTGCTGCTTTGCAAAAGGTAACTAATTACAGTATGTGAAATACATAAAAAGATTCTTTTCATTCTGCTTTTAACTATTAACTTTAGCAAAATTCAACTTTCCAGTACATAATCATGTGTCTTTGGTGTTTGCTCAGCTTTTCTTCTGGTTTCTAGAAAATATTAATGTGTATTGGTGTTCTAGTGATTACTCCAGTAATTAGATAAGCATAATTTATATTTGGAACAGAGTGTTTTCTTATGTAGCTAATGAAAAAGTCTTTTTTAATGACCCCTGAATATATTATTATAAAGTATACATTATATTTAGAGATAACAAACAAAAAATGACAACAGTCATACTTGGTGAGCCTTGGGACAATCTCACATAACACACTTAGAACTGTCAGTAGTATATCTTTCATATGGGTTTTATTTGCATGGCCCTGCTTGTGCATGGCGGGGCTGCGCTGGGTTTACCACATGCCCCATGGCCAAGTGCCCATTGCCCAGCCTGTCTGAGCTCCAGCTCTTCGAGTGCCGCTGGGGAAGGGGCTGGCAGCCCCAGTGTCTGAGGGACTAATGGCCCCGGGGATACTGGGGGGCTGTGGGACAGCTTTCATCCTTGCCATGGGAGCAGGTGGGAGTGAGCAGGTGGGGAAAAGAAAATCCACCATCAGCGTCAGTCTCCTGAGAAGAATTTGGGATGCAGATGTCACCCTGCATCTCTCTGATTTAAGAAAACTGTCAGCATCAACCCTAGCAGCCAGAGGAAAGGTGACCATAACACATTAGAGGCATAGATAACTAATAAGTCTTTCTCTATAACTGTTGTAAGGGTATTATTTTCAGTAAGTTTTTTCTGTATTAGTCTGAACTATAAGCATTAGTATTTTGTAACTGGGTTAACTACTGCTTCATTTTCTTTAGACTGTTAGGATTTTATTAGGCTAACAGTAAATTCTTGGCTCTATGTATAAGGGGTGGTCCCTTCCACCCATAAAAGGATTTTTAACAGTGTACACTGCCATTCAGGCTGAAGATGTATAGAGAGCAACAAGCAAAGATCAACACCTCTACTTTCAAGTCACAGCAAATTCTGAAGCATACTCAGATCACAGCACGACATACGCAGTAGGAGATTAAGATGGAGGTATGAGTGTATGTGAAACTTTAGAAGAGTTTACATGTGCTAATGGAACTTATGGCTATATCAGCAGATTTCACTTGCCTTCGTTGCGAAGAACCCTAATTTAAAACAAGGCTGAAGCAATAAAAGAGAAAAAAGGTTGCTATTTTTTCTCTTATTTTGCTTCAAATCGAATCCCTTGTTGTTGTAGATGATGTGTTCAATTAACATCTGAGATATCAAGGATATTTTGCAGGTGATTTTTGGCTATTTAGCTCTCCATGCTTCTTGTTCAGAGGTTAAGAGAAGTGAGCCAAGTTTTCCTATTTACTAATTAATTGCAGCCTGTGTGCTTTAAACCTCTTAGCAATAAGAAAATTAAACAGAATAATTCTTTATGAAGTGTCTGTCTTTCTCCTCATGGCTTCTGGTGGTGGTCCAGCATTATGAAAATATGCAAATAGAAAAAATACAGAAAATTAAGGGTGGAATTTGTTCTGGAACTAAAAAAAAATCAGTGAATTTGGAAGACACAGTAATCTTGTTAGAACTGGCCTGAGAATGGGAGGAGAAGGCTGGAAGGTGAAAATATGAAAGTGCTGGGAGGTGCATAAAGTTGAATTTTGAGCATTGTCATTACTGTGTATAGCTTATCCTAATTTAATATCAGATCGGGTCTTGCCCCTGCAGCTGTGAGAAGCTCAAATGGTACCAGTAGAGAGTCAACAAACTCAGAGGGACCCTTCCATTTATCCTTCAGGGAGTTACAGTTTCAGTATTCAACGCCTTTAAAAAATGGAGGTATGAGCAAGAGTGAGTAAAAAAAGAGGAACAGGAAGATGTAGTTGAAGTACAATTGGATTCACTTTGAGAAATGCTCCCTAGAAATCATTTTTCAAGCATCAGTTTAATTCTGCAATTAAAATGAACAAACAAACTAGGTCCATAAGTTCACAAATGGATCATGCTTTTGAATACCCTTTTTTGAAATCTCTGACTGATTTAGAGTTTTCTTTCCCCAGGACAGCTCTCATTCTGTTGTTCCCAGAAATAAGGAAAGAAGTCTCCTCTGTCATATTAAACTTTGTTTCCCATCTACCACTGTTGATGGGGATGTTACTATCTTTGAAAGCCTTTTGGGATATTCCTGCATTTCATAACCAAGGTTTCCATAAAGAAAAAAGTTTGTAGCTTTATTTTTCAGTGCTAGAAAGTCTGAGTGATTGTAATTCTTTGTACCCCACTTCACACTTTTGAAGTTGATAAAATAGCGATATTTACACAGGTAGTGGTAAAACAGAATGTAAGAAATGCTTGTCTCAATATGCAGTATTGAAAGTGAGAATTACTGGAAAAAAAACCCCTCTGTTTCTCTGAATAAAAAGCACATTATCATAATTTTTTTTTAATCTTTCTTACACTGAAAGATTTCAACAAAGATAATTTGAATTAATTTTTGCTGGTACATTACTCTGTTTTCTAGAATTTGAATAGAAAATGATCCTTGCAGATACATAGGTGCATGCACTACTGAAAGATTCATACCCAAGGAGTTCATGCAGCTATCTGGAATCTTGCTTTTCCTGATCTTTTTGTAAAGAGGCAATCATTTTATCAAGAAGCAGAATTGTTCTTGAGTATCATATGTGATCATCAGTTTCCAAGTGAATGAAAGAACCAAATAATTTTGGTAATTACTCGAGACCAAAATGTAATGCTTAAAGCATAAGTAGAACAATTTCTGGCAATTGCAACTTTTCTCAGAAACAAAGTATGTTTGCAGAAGTTTCCCAAAATTTCATAACTGTAACAATAACAGCAAAACAGCAACAACAGCGGTCTGGAGCTTGAAGTCAAGGCTGTCTCTATCAGAGATATATTTTACTGTTAAATGCTTCCATTTTTGTTTAGCTCAAATTGAGATCTATTATTTCTGTCAAAGATGCATAGACTTGATGTACTCAAAACCAGGGCAGACCAGTAAATTGTTGAAGCATCCACAAAAAGCATACGTGTGATGTGTAGCTGCATAGCCTCTGTTTAATTAACTGCATACAGAACATTGCTTAGCTTAGAACAGGAACATTTTTGTGCGTTTTTCCCATTCTAAGCCGTTGGTGCAATACTGGGAACGGCAGTAAAGATGGTCTTTTCAGAGCTGCACCCCAAACCCCGTGTTTGTTAAACCGGTCCTTTTTTCCTTACAAATAGCAGAGGAAGAAAATGAGATTGGAGAAGAGCAGCACTGCCCTCCGGTGGCCAGATTAATCCTTCACAGACGTAAGGATTAGTTTTTTCTTCAGCACTTCAAAGAAGTTTGTTTGAAAAGCAGCTCCTGGAATGGTAACACCACCAAAACGTATGTCCAAGCGATTGAAATTTTCAAGTTAGGGTTTGAACATGAATAATGAAAAACTACTTTTTTCAATACAGAACTCTGTAAAATATTTCTCTGCAAGATTAGAAATCACTGCAAAATAAAAGTGAAGTAAATTTGTCTTTGGTAGCCTATGAACACTAAAATGTCTGTAAAGATGAGTTCACTTGCTTCATGTCTCATTCACCATCTCATGAATTTTGAATCCTGAGATGAAATATATAATGAGGACCAGTTATTAATCTGTTTAGAATAAAATACTTAGCTTTTTCAGATCTTAACCTTTTAGTCACTGGACAAAGCATAGCAGACACTAACTCAGATAAATAGCAAAGATATTCCTATTTGAAACTGATCAGAAAGAAGCATGAGAATAAAATGTGTATATATTAATTTTGTGTATACCCAACTATGTTTACATAGAAATAATTCCTCCTCTTTCTGGTGGTTTAAGCTGTTATAATTTGTATCAGGTATCTAAGCTTAGCTGATAGCAACAAATTATTAATGTTTGTCATGTTGCTTCTGGCTTTAGCAGTGGTCTTTTAGCAATGTTGAACAACTTACCTCCATTTGATAAATAAACTTTATAATACTGTATTTTCCATGGTTCAGTTGTTTATTTTATCATAAATATTATCATGCTTGATAACAGAAAACAGATTTGGAGCTTTTGTGAAAAATACCTTTGGTTATTCTTCCAAGCTGGATTCTACAGAACATTTGGATTTTTGTGTAGTGAAAGATATATAGACAGTGATGAAATTAATCCATCATCTCTAGAAATAATTATGATGGAGTTAAAACAAAAGTCAGTTTTTCAGGTAGTGATACACTACAAGTATGTCCTCCTTCTTTCTCTTATGTGTCAGATGTAATTTCGATACCATATCACCTCCACCAAGCAGTAATGATGTCTTATCTGAAGAGATACTACTATCCCGGTTACCACTCAATGATTAGGACTAGGTTGGATGGCTGTACTCTGGTGAGTATCAATAATGATTTTACAGACAAGATTTATCTCTGTTTGATATACTGAAATATGCCAGTTACAGAACAGCCTTAATGTTCCATGTGTTGCAAGTCAACTTTTGAACTCTTCCTGCCCACAAAAGAGCCTCTTTCCACATATATTTACAGGTTCCTTATATCTGCCTTAATACAATCTGATACATTAATGTTGTGATTTTTAAAAGAACATTGCAGGAAGAAGGTACTCAACTCCCATTTATATGCGAGAAAGGGTAGATTGGTAATCCTATTTCTTTATATTCCTGTTAAATGCCACTTCACCAGCTGCTTAAATCACAGAAAATGCAGGAAGGATAAGGTTATTTAGAATGTCTGCACCCAGTGTGTGATCAGCACGTTTCATTCTTGAAGTCCATTTCAACTTTTCTCAAAATTTATCTTAAAGCTAAATATCTAACCTGAATCTTTCTTGATGCAATTAAATCTCACTTTTTTCTGCGCCACCAATATGATGAACACATTTTTCTCTTTTTCTTCACAGCAGCATTTTACAGTATTTGTAACATTTTATTGTGTTTCTGCATCAACTGCTTGTACCTGAGAGGTCTTTCTATATTTCACTATAGTTGAAAATTTTGAGACTTCAGAACCTCACAATGGTTCTTAATTGGATTTTCTTCCAGCAGTCCACACACGTTTGATGTGTGGTCACCAAATTGTGCTGAATAGAGCAGGAAGCAGGATTCACTTGACATGTCAAGACAGCCTCTTGAAACACTTTCTGACTGTACTATGCTAAAGTCCCTGGACCCTGCAGTGCAAAACGCCAGTTGTCCTTCATTCCATAGTTATGTCTCCAGTTGTTTCTGCTTAAATGCAAATGCAATCCTTTCACAGGCATTTTTCCTGTTACCAGACTATAGGTGGAAGCCTTCTGGGAATGAGTGTTCAAAAGCCTTGCCTCCACCTTGCAACGTTTTTATTATGAGGAATTTCCTTATAAAACAGAATCAGAAGTCAGGTCAAAATACCTGACTGACCCAGGCTACGACCTCTTCTATCCTAGGAAAAAAATTGAATTTGATTGTTCCGAGTTAATTGTTCTTGAAATGACTCTTGGTTTTCCTAATGTCTCTCTTTCATTTAGGAAGCTTACAACTAGTTGGAGTATTTTTTTCACTCTTTTTTGAGTGTTTGTTCTGGGAATTGAACCTGGGCTGATAGATTTGTGTTTTGCAGACAGTTCTTTCTTCCTTCCTGTAGATATATTACATGCTAGTCCTTCTGCAGTCATTTAGCATTTAAGATTCCTTTAGAGAGGTCTTTTGGTGTTTTTTAAGAACCTTAAGAAAATTTCCTCTTATCCAGTTAGCTGAAAACATCTAATTAATCAAACTACTTTCTAAGCTGTATTTTTCACCCGTATTTCAGGCCAAGGCCTTGACCCACTCATGTTCATAATGACTTCTTTAGCCATATGAACATGTCTGTAATTTCTAATAAAGAAGTAATATTTACTCCTTCGCTCTTTTTATTGGTACATCTTCCCTTACAACTGTATTTTTCAAGTTCTAAAGTAATTTTTACCCTTGTACAGTCTCCCTGGTTCAACAGAAATTCCTCAGAGGGAGGATTTTTTTCATTCCCCCTGTTTTTCACTTAAAGGCTGACTTGACTTTACGTAGTCCATGCCAGTAGTAAGATAAATAGCATTTGTGACTGTGACATAAGCTTCTGTTTCTTGTCCATCCAGATGCCATCTGGTTTACATTAAGGAAAAATAAACAAACAGGTTCAATATGATTTTCATTTTCAGTTGGATCATTAAGTCTGCCATTATCATATTGCTGTCTCCTAGTACCTTGGTTTTCTTGATGGATTTCCACTTCCCCCTGCCCATCTTCCCCAAAGATGTAAACTCATACTTGAAGTCTTACACTACAGCATCCCATTTCTTAGCATGTTCTCTGTTTTAATTTACTTATTCATGTTGGCATCATGTTGCAGGCAGGATTAAGCAAAGTATGATAGAACATGCTTAGCTTTAAGCATAGGTTTCCATGCTTTACTGAATCAAAACTAAAGTTATGAATCAAGTTTAATTTTCTCTAGATGATTTTCCCAATGTTGTGACATTTGCCTCAACAACTGATTTATTTAGTATTCATAAACATCCAAGATATTTTAAAACTATTCTCAAGTTGATCACCAGCTCATCCCACCTAAACACTTTTTTAAACATGAGACTAAACTTCACTGATTTTTAATTAGACTGATCAGTCAGAATTATGTAGAAACATTTAATGTGGTTTAGCTATTTGTAAAATATTGACAGAAGTTCAAAAATAAGCTGACACTTTTATAAATACAGTAACAACAATATGCCGTAGTTTGTTATAAAATTACTTTTAAACACGTTTTCTTAATTAAATATATATTTAAGAAGTTTTTTTTTGCTATAGATTTTAAATACCACGAAAAGCTGAGATATTAACAGTGAACTTAGATTTGAATTAGCCTCTATAAATATGTAATGCAGCAATCTCCAAATGCAAGTTTGATTATTTTAATTTTTTTTAAAGTATAATCTCCATTCTGTGATCTCCTAGGGCTTGCTTCACAAGCAGCTGATATCAGTGATGGCAGCAATGGTGATGTCAATGAGAATCTCCCCATTCAAGTGGTCTTTGGAGCACATAGATTAGGAACGGTTCCCAACTATGATCAGTTTGCTTTATAAGAGTTAGTTGACATAATTCCTAAAAAAAGCATTAGTTTATTCTTAAAGAAAGAAATGTATTACACCCCTAAGCTTAACTGATCTTTCCAAATATTAGAACAGGTAACTTAATTATCTATATCTGTCCATTTTGGATAATAGAAGGGACATATCTCCTTACTATCTAAATGCCAGTATACAAAAAAAGACCTAATGAAGCTGAACCCACAGCTCCAGGAAAGAACATTTTAGTCCTATTATTCTGCAAAATTGCAAGAGGACTAATACAGCCTGGGGAAGATTCTAAAATGAATTATCCTTAGCTGCACTTTCCCTTATGGCCTGATTCCAAAGCAAAGCACTTCCCTTTCATTCCCTATAAATATCTTTTCCTGTCATCCCCTGGTTTATTTTACTTTAGGGACACCATCAGCTTTTATCTGCTTTTAAAGATCCATTTCTGACAGAAGGTAATGGCATTTGGAACCTTTTGCCTTCACTATCACTTTAGACTTTTCGTGCCATGAAATTGGTGTCTTTTTTTCTTCTTAGTTTGCAGATGGTGAAAGCTGATACATCAGCCTCCTTGATGTTTCCCATTGGGCACCAAGGAGTGACCAGGCAAAAAGCCAAGTCCGAACAAGATCAACACAGAGACAAAAACTTCAACAATGTTTTTCCTCAACTTTTTATTTAGCTAGAATTTTATATTGACTCTGCAAAGTGGGAAAGACTGAGTCTCCCCAAAAACATTTTATTTAACAACTGAAAGCTGAAGTCCTCCCTTACTGTGGATGGAGGACACACTCTCTACTTAGTATAGTCACTTTGTGTACTGAAATGTCTAAGTTTAAACAAGCAGTGAATGATTCAGGGTGCTTGCAAGGCTGCCAGACCCTGGTTCTGATCTGGCATAACTGAGCCAGTGCAAAAAGAGCAATTATAATCAGATACAGCCTGACGGGTGGGGGGGGCGGGAAATCCTTTACGTAAACCAGAAAGCGCTTAGAAAGCATAAAGGGTTGTGTGACTCAGAGAAATATGTCTCAGGTGCCGTTCATGTGGACTTTATCTAAATTTATGCTTACCCCTCATGAGTGATAAAAGGATCTTAGTACAGGACACCTAATATGTTTTACCCAAAGGCTGGCAAATTGAGCAAGGAACAAGATTTTTAATCTGGGAAATACATTGAAATTGAAAGATATACTGCTTTAGTTTACCAGAAATATTAAATTCTCTTTTGGAGTTGCACTAATGTGCAGAAGAAAATTCACAAGAGCTAAAGAGAGACTAGTTAAGTGGCTCTCTTTTCCAGAACAAGGGCTGGAACTAAATGTATTAGTGCAACTTCCTGGGAAATAAAATTTAACTCTGTTACTTAACAAATTATGACTAACATCTCACATATATTAGCCTTAACACTATAGATTTTAATATTTTAAAACACATACCAGACAGGTTTTTCTTTTTTTTTTTTTAAAAGTCATGGTAAGTGCTATACATAAAGCCAGAAAGTGTATCACGGTGAGTACACATAAGTATATTTTACTCATCCTATGGGGCAGAGAAAGGAAGCATGGGCTGAACAAGTGAACATAGATGAAATATTGTGTAGTTTTGGTTGCAATCCTAACTCTTCCACTCTTCTGTTTACTGTCTTATTTAATATGTGAAGTTATTTCATATGTATCCATGAGTTGTTTTCCTATGTGAAGTGTGGATAATAGGCGTTAGCAAACCGTCTGGCAGTAAAAGAGTACGGATAAACTTGCTAGCATATATAAAAAAGTATTATTAAATATTAAGAAAAGGCAATATGTAACACAGAAGATACTAATTCAAATTATGAGTAAAAGCCCAACATATAAAGCATAAAATTAAGAGTGGATTTTAATGACCGAAGTACTGAATAAGATTACATCATGTTCTTGTACTGTAGTGTCATAGAAGAATTAACTTGTCACATCATATATTATCTATTTTACTTTTGTTAAATGGTAAGGAAGTGTCACAAAAAAGGAGGATTACTGAAGTGCCATGTACTTGTAACTGTTTCATTTTATCACAGGATTTTTGTATTGTAAAGTCATACATTACTCACTCTAAAACTTTTTGATTTTTAAGTTCAGATAAACTCTTCTGGTTTAAAGTGCATTTCCCTTTTCAGCCCAATGAGAAAAGGTTTTTCGTATTTTGAAGTCTGGAAATTTTCTGCTTTAACTTGATATCATTAGTTCTATTTTGAATACCTTTCACAGGTGCTTTTTGTAATGAATTATGTAAACAGTTACAGGTACAAAGTGACGGTAGAGAAAAAAAAGGCCTTAAACACTGGCATATTAGTGAAAAATAGGTATACAGGTGATCATGAGTCCAGTATTCTTTTCTAAATCTTACATCCTTTGCCAACTGTTGCAAAAATGTAAATAAACCTTTTCATAATTAGTTACTAAGAAATATGATTAAGACAAAAAATTTTATGTTAATGAACATTCCTGTAGTTTTTAGCCATTACTTTACTGGTTCCGCTGAATATGTAAAATGTAATTTTCATTGATACATTACTTTCGATCACAGACATTTTAAGGAATCTAGCAATTAATGAAACATCCCTGGTCATGTGTCAATATAATTAAATCATGTCTAATCATAGAATCACAGAATGGTTTGGGTTGTAAGAAACCTTTAAAGATCAACTAGTCCAACACCCTTGCTATAGGCAGGGACATCTTCCAATAAATCAGGCTGCTCAAAACCCTATCCAACCCCATCTTGAACACTTCCAGGGATGGGACATCCACACTTCTTATGGGCAACCTATTTCAGTGCCTCACTGCCTTCATCATTTAAAAAAAAAAAAAATTCTAACTGATATAAAATCTAAATCTACTGTCTTTTAGCTTAAAACTGTTACCACTTGTTCTGTCACTACAGGCCCTGCTAAAAAGCCTCTCTCCATCTTTCTTATAAGCCCCCTTTAAGTACTGAAAGACTTCAATAATGCCACCCCGGAGCCTTCTTTTCTCCAGACTGAACAACTCCAACTCTCTCAGCCTGTCTTCATTGGAGAGGTGTTTCAGCTCTCTCATCATTTTTGTGGCCCTCCTCTGGACCCACTCTAACATGTCATTGTCTTTCTTGTGCTAGGGATCCCAGAACTGGATGCAGTACTCCAGGTGGGGTCTTATCAGAGTAGAGTAGGAGAATTTACCCAGTGGCCACACTTCTTTTGCAGCCCAGGAGACGACTGGCTTTTGGAAGAGATAAGGACTGTAATTTTATATTAGAGGAAATAAAATTCACACAAAGTCCAAAAATTATCATCTTAGAAGGTAAAAGTTCACACAGCAGTCAACATTCAATCAATTCCAGTTTCCTTAATGAACGTTTACAGGGTTCAGAGAGGAAGAACACATGTGCACATACACACTGACTGAATAGTCAATGTCCTTAAGATCTGACAATTGTTAGAATTAATGCATGTGGTTACTGAAACACTTGAGTCAGAAGTAGCTTGTCTGTATCATGGATGCACATATCTATCAAGTATGGATCTATGAGGTGTCTTCCTTGAAATTGTGGGAATGATCACAATGTGACCTTTTGATCCAAAATTCACTGAATAAGTCTTGAATAACAAGAGGCTTTCTGTAAAATTTTACTGATTATAGTAGCTTTATCTTTTCTATTCTTCATAAAGGCTCTATTCCTGAATTCTCATCTGATATTTTTAGAGGAAAACAGTTCAAGCATAGAGCTCAATATTCAGAAGATCTGTCTTTTAAGTTTGAATATGCCATATGTTGGGCCCTGTGTGAAGTCTGAAAGCCATTTATGTTGCTAGATTAATATAGTCATAATCTGCTGTTTGAGCTGCAAGGGTATTCTAACCCATCAAAGGATGACTGGAGTACAAATGACTGTTAGCCAAGTCTTTCCCTCTCATTTTCATACTACACAAATTAATGAATTTCTGTTCTACTTGACTGTCTGTCAGCATCCAAATCTACACCTTACATGAAATTTTAGAACTAAGAAGTGTCCCATCACTATGGCTTTAGGTCAGTAAAGTGTGTTGTAAAAGCCATAAAGAGAAGGGGGTTTGCTTATAGGTTTTTTTTTTTTTTTTGTCCTAGAAAGCCACTAGCACATGGTAGGTGTAGTTGTCTCCGCTTTAGACAGGCTCTTATTTTAATCCAAATTCTAAATTTCCATAGGCAAAGGTTATCTTCCAATGGGAAGAGTACACTTTGTTCTTGGTTTTCTAAAGCTGAAAAAAAAATCTTAATTAAAAAAAAAAATAAGGGTGGGAAGACACGATCACTAACACCTGCTTGCATCATCCTGTTCACTGTAGGACCTCTTACTCATCCAGTCTTGTATGAGAGCACCGTGTAAGAGCACCACCTATAATCTTTAAGTCTTTAAGGGAAGATTCTACCTGCCTCTCCAAGCAGGCATTCCGAGCTGAACCAGTAACCTCTAGTATATCACTGCTAGCTCCCTGAGCCCTTTCAGATGATGAACAACATCTGGACTAAGAAACAGTAGAAAAACTAAGTTTTGTGTTTTATGGTAAAAGTATGAGCTATAGGATATATCCTTTTTACTTCTTATGTTACAAATCCATAATAAAGTAATGCATTATCATTTGCAAGCATTCAAAAGGCTGAAGAGAAATGCCTATTTGCTCACAGGCTTAAAAAAAATAAAGCAGTACAATTTTAAGAGTGTAAAACATCTGTGTGGTGCTGACTCATAAAATCAGATTTCCAGCACATCATACAGAACTACGATAGCTCATTTTCCAAAAGACATGACATATTTCTTGCTTTTTTAAAATTAAATTGGCTCCACAGTTGTACAGTAATATGCCTCAGTGCTCTTACAGTCATTGACTGTTAAGGCTAACTTTGCAAGTACTCATTAAATTTGCAAGTACTTATTAAAATTTGGTGATAGGCTTTGTTTCTGTATACTACTCATTTCCTTTACTTGAAACATTGAAAAGAGAAATGTATAACATAAGGCATATATGACCTTTTCATTACATCTGTATCATTCTCTTGCTATTAATTGTCTTTCCTTTGGTTGACAATATCAAAATCAATCCTAAGTAATTGAGTAGATTTTACCCATGCAATATCAGATGTTTTGTCATGTGAATCTATTCAGTCACCATTGTCTAGCATTTCTCCTCCTTCTATAGATAATGACTCTTCCACTGCAAGCTCTGAGCTGTGAAATTGCTTCTGTGAAGGCCTGAACCATTTAATGTTGCCTTGTCTTTACCCTGTTTTATCTGGTTTTACTGGGAAATTTTGTAGGTTTTTTCCTGGGAGATCTGTTTGTTCATTCTCATCATTCTCACTAAAATTATTATCATTTGTATTCAGAAGTGCCTGTACCCTCGATATGTTGTAAAAACTGAAAACAACATCCAGAATAACAAATGTTCAGTACCAAGATCTGTCACTATCTTGAAGGTTCAGAAGGTTACCTTTTATTTTCCTACATTTATTTTTTACAGAGAAAATTACATCCTGAAAAAGAAAGTTAGATTGTAGCTAATCAATTGCTACTTATTGTCTGAAATCAGTATTACTTGCTTTTAGTATGGGAATGTCTAGAGATCTTATGAGTGAGGCCCCATCTTGCAACATGATGTGTCTGTTGTGATATCCAAGGTCACAAACCTACTTCTATTCAACTCTTTTTGCTTCAGTGTTGGTGAGGCTAAGGAAATCTTTGCATAGAGATGGGAGTTTATGTGCTCTTCTGAATTAAGGTCTTAGGTGCTGCTTCAGCCATCGGATCTATGAGGGTATATAGTTCTGCTGGTTGTGGCTGGGATAGAGTTAATTTTCTTTACAGTAGCTGGTATGGCTCTATGCTTTGGATTTGTGCTGAAAACAGTGTTGATAACACAGGGTTGTTTACATTATTTCTGAGCAGTGCTTACATGAAGTCAAAGTCTTTTCTGCTCCTCACACCACCCCACCAGCGAGTAGGCTGCAGGTGGACAAGAAGTTGGGAGGATACAGAGCCAGGACAGCTGACCCCAACTGACCAAAGCAATGTCCCATACCATATGACATCATGGTCAGCATATACAGCTGGGAGAAGAAGAAGGAAAGGGGGGACATTTGGAGTGATGGTGTTTGTCTTTCCAAACGACTATTACATGTGATGGAGCCCTCCTTTCCTGGAGATGGCTGAACACCTGCCTGCCCATGGAAAGTGGTGCATGAATTCCTTGTTTTACTTTTCTTGTGTGCATGGCTTCTGCTTTACTTATTAAGCTGTCTTTTTATCAGCCCACAAGTTTTCTCACTTTTACTTTTCCAATTCTCCCCTTCCTCTCATCGGGGGGGAGTGAACAAGTGGTTGTGTGGTGGTTTCACTGCCTGCTGCGTTAAAACATGACAGTCCTTTTGGTACCCAGTGTGAGGCTCAAAGGGTTCAAGGCAATGACAGATTTTATTGGAATGTGCTCAACGGAATTTATAGCTGTTATTGCTGTTTAGCTATTAATTGGCAAGCTTCTGTGCCTGCCGTGGGGTTTGATTGCCTTAGTGTGTATTAAACTCTAGTGCTCATTAGTGGCTGCTCTTTGCTTTCTCTGCTTGCTGTGCTGTTGTACTGCTGATCATCTTAACTCTGCTGTGCCTGGGAACATTTTGATAACAGCAATGGCAATGTTCCTGGGCTGGCAGATGGCCAGGGCATTGCTGATGGTTCTCTGTGGCTGTACTGGACAGAGTGGAACTCCACTTGGGGACTGTGACCTGTGGATGAGTCCACACTGGAGCAGGATACCCCAAAACATCTGTGGCTGTGAATAAGTCCACACCACAGCAGGAACATCTCAAAGTTTCTCTGGCCATGGTTATGTCTGTGCCCCATCAGGTATACCTCTGAAAGGATTGTGTCCCAAGGGTAAGTGTGTGCCGGAGAAGGTACACCTTGCAGCATCTGTGGCTGTGGATAAGTGCATCCTGTGGTAGGTACACCTTGAAGCATCAATGGCTGTTCATGAGGTCATTCTGGAACACCTCAAAGCATGTGGCTTTACCTATTATACTGTCTTTATCTCAACCCACAAGTGTTCTCACTTTTACTGTTCAGGTTCTCTCCCCCTTCCCGCTGAGGGAAAATGAGCCGGTGGCAGTGTGCTTAGTTGCCTGCCAGGTTAAACCACGACAATAGTGTAATTGCCATGGCCTCGCAGTTCTCTGCTCACAGCAATGTGATTAAATTTTGAAGCTTTTCTGAAAAATTATGCTGAAAGTAGAACATGCACATCTGTAGGCAGATAACTTGTTCTTAATTCAATAGAAATGGCATGTATATGCTCAAAACCAAAAAGGTATATCTCTGCAACCTAATTAATTGTGGGTAATATTTGAGTAGATACTGGATTACCAAGTTAAAAATATATTTGAAGGGACTTTTAAAGAATACTTTTAATATATACTTTTTTCATTCTTTTAAATATATATAATTTTAATGATTAATGATATAACCCTAAATTGAGAGTTTGTAATAGCCCTGCTTTTCTTTTTTTAGATGGAACAAGAATTCCAACAACCCCTTGATGAAACAGTGCTGAAAACCACAGGTTTGACAAGGACTTCTAAATGGGAAGTGCTTATTTAAGGGAGAGGCAATGTGGCATCCTACTCGTGTGACTCAGTCGTCCCACAGGAGCATTTCTTCCACCTGTCTTGCTATTCTCCACTTTGTCCTAGTCTGAGTAGCTTGCAGCAGTTAATTTCCTCATTCTCCTAATCCCTTCAGACCCCATCCCAAATGAAGGTTTTTTCCAAAAGGCTTTCTCACTAGCACAACAAACAGAAGGCCCTAATCATAAAAACTGCAGCTATAGTAATGCTGTTAACTATTAGCCTCTACCTCCGCTGAGCTCAGATGCCCACTGCTGCTACAACCATGTTAACAGAAAACAATGAAAGTGCTTTTTGTTCTTCACCAGCTCTGCTAGTGGAAGAATGCTTCTAGCTGCAAATATTCTCTCCACTACCTAAAGGTATCTTCACCTGTGCCACTCTTTCAGTAGCAGAAAATTGCCTGTGTGAAAGATTTGTAACTAACCCCACAAATGTTTGGTTGGTTGGTAGGTTGTTGTTAATATGGATTTGATGGTGAAATTAACATTTTAGCCTGTGAGTTCCCAGATAATAGATTTTGAACATGGTGCTTAAAGTAACTTGAGGCGTGTAGATTTTACATTAATAAAAGTGAACATGAAGTGTTAGAAATGTGAACACCATAACTATTTTCTCAGATTCCTACTCTGACCTGGCCAGACAAGAATAAGAGGAAATACTTGGCTGTATTCTGTTGCAATTACATTTTTACAAGACTGAGGTTAATATTATATTTTTTGATCAGTTTTCTGCACTCCATTTTCCTGAATGTTACTAGAAGGATTATGGGACTTTCTGTTTGAGTTCATTCAGAGGCTGAAAACTGTCATGTGTGTTACCATATGTGAAGAGACAGCCTGTAAGCCCTTTCTAAGTCTCATAGTCGAAGGTAGCACAGAAAGGGAAGTTAAATGCAAGCAGTTATGAGTCACGTGCTACCCAAAACTGTGAGCAAGACATAACAAACCTGTCTTTCTTTGCTGAACAGTAGTTCAATAGAACCTGGGTTTACTCTCACGGAAAATACAGTGTTTGAACATTGCATAACATTATAATTTGCACATATAGTATGTTAATCTTCTCTTTGGTAGCAGTGTACCATTAAGTACAAAATACAAAGTCTTTTTGTTGGATAGTATGATCAAACAAGTGAAGTTTTTTCTAACGTGTGAAAGATAATTGATGTGTTTAACATTTTTTCTACAGAATTGGAGAATACATTTCCATTAATATAAAATGTTGGAATGTCTTATATTCTATTATATACCTTATTCCATAGGGCAATAAGATAAAGACTTTTTTTTCCTGTTCTTTATAAATTTATCAGAAGGAGGATAAGGTAGACTTTGTGCTCTTCAGACCATTCATCTATTCAAACTACTATGACATGGTTTCTTGCTCCAGCTGAGACTGTATAGATGTTGTAATCTATACTAGTACAATTCATTTCAGAATTGGTAAAAATAAATTTCCACATGCAGTCACAGAAAGCTTCATTTAGACCAAATTCACTGAGACCAAAGGATTCTTGTAGAGAACAGAAAGTAAATAGAGTCTTCATTCATCATTGTTAAGATTCACAGATTTGAAATCTTCTTCTGTCACAAAAGGAAAACATATGGGAATGTAGCTCATAATTTATAGCCTATAAACTTTGGGTGATTCCCTGTATAGATTTCAGTAGTTTTATATTAGTGCTTAAGATGACAAAAGAAAGATCTGTTATGGCACAGTATTGCTCTGACTTTGAGATTTGTTGTTGCAGGGGTTCATATTTTCTTCAAATTTTTTAGAATCGAGCTGTTAGTTAGAATTTTCCTCCCTAGGAGTTTAAAATTCCCTACTACCTAAGTAGTGTTAACTAAATGTTAAATTAATCACTTTTTTTTTCCTTTTTTTCTTGTTAATTAGAACCCACAGTGTCACCAACTGTCACCAATATGTATGCTTCATATCATTGTATTAGATGTCATGGTTACCATATCTGCTTCATTGTTATTTATTTACACAGTACATTACATAATTAGGTTAAGTAATATTCTTCGTATCTATTGTACTGGGTGTAGCTGGCATGGAGTTAACTTTCTTCAGAGTAGCTTGTATGGTTCTGTGTTTTGTATTTGTGCTTAAAACAGTGTTTCTAACTCCCTAATATTTTGGCTATTGCTGAACAGTGCTTGCACAGTGCCAAGGTTTTCTCTTCTTCCCACTCTGCCCCTCCAGCAAGTAGGCTGTGATTGAGCAAGATATTAGGCAGGGACACAGCCCGGTCATTTGACACAAATTGGCCAGAGGGATATATCATGCCATATAACATCATGTTTAGCAATAAAAAAATACTATCAATAACAGCAATTAATCTTACTGGAGAGATATGCTTGAACCTTTGTAATTCTTTGCTACTGTTTGAAAGTGAGGGTGTCAATGAAAGAACAACGGTACCTCTGCACATCAATGTGAGTCACTGGATGTGCATGTGTTTGTTCAGATCCAACTGTACTGCAGAGATGACATTCATTTCAACAAAGTCACATTCAGGAAAGGGAATTTTGAATACCTTTTCATAAGCAGATCACTCCTGAGCTAAGAAGGGACTAGATCACTGGAACCCGACTCAAGCATGGTCGGCTGATGTAGTGCTCTGACTTGTTATACCAAGCTTAGGGGGGAACATGTGTCTCATTCTTCACTAAGTCAGGATGATCCAGATTCTGTCGAAGGCTCAGTAAACAAGTAAACATGGGATAATTACTGGACTTGTCGTTTAAAAATAAAGGAACACAATGTATGTATATAAAGTAGGCTTTTAAAAAACACAAGATATGAGCAACTTTGTCAGACCAATGGTCCATCTATCCCGGTGATCTCAATAGGATGCTCTGTCTCTCAGTGGGAGATGTCACTTAGGAAGGATACAGAAATCTGTTTACTCCCAAACCTAGTAATTGTATTTGCCCTCCTCTGTACCCTTTCTAAGTCCACTCTGTTATTCTTCAAATTCAAAGAATGGAAAGTGCTCATTCAGCAGAAGCTACACACAAGATGACAGTGTCCCAAAGGTTTCAAGTACTGCTTGAAGTAAATTTTAATGATGTTCTCTTTATTGTTGCCATTAACCCTCCTGATGGGGCCCCTTTTTTTTTTTTTTTCCCTCTCCTGGCTGCCACCATGCAGTGAATTGAAGATTTCAGAAAACTGCTAAAAATTCTCCCAATATCTTTTTCCTGAGTTATAACTGCTATTCTCAGCTTTAGCATCATGTCATCATATTTTAGAATTTTCCCCCCCCTAAATGTATGATTTTGCATTTATCTATACAGAAGTTCACATTCCACATTATTTACCCATTAACTCAGATATGAGAGATCTTTCTAGAGTTCCTTTTCATTAGTGCATTTGACAATTACCCAAAGCAGAGAACTTGGAGATTTCAACAATTCCTGCTTTCTTTAGGTCATTGCTAAAGAAGCTAAGAAACAATCCCAGCACCAGTCTTCAAGGAACTTAATTCACAGATACAGAAGTGCCATGTTTTTCATACTTTTTTAGAACATTTTAGAAATAATTTTCAAACAAAAATATCTCTAATTATTTTAATATATTTCACATAAATCCTGGCCAAAAGAAAGCAACTGAAAATATACAATAGCTATAAATGTTATTTATAAATCCCTTTTAATATTTCTCACATTTTTATAGTTTGTATGAATTGATTGTTTGTATAGTTGTATTATTACATCATTTAATAGAAATTTTATTAGCCTGCTTCACCCTGAAAAGTTGACCACTTTCTTTCTATTTGACTATTCATGTGAGCATGTGTGACTGCAGTGAAAATCATCGTTCTGGGAGATTATGCTGTTTTCAGCCTCTGCATACTCTTTTTTGAAAACATTGCAAAAAAAAATTGCATGTGATAACACAATTTGACTTTGTAATTTATAACCTCCTTTTTCTCTTGAATAATCTTGATCTCAGAGACTAAGTCTAAAAGATAGCCAGCAAGAACAAATATTATGGGGGGAGGGAAGGGAAAATGTGTACTGCTACAAGCAGAACATTAGTGCTCCCAAATGAGACTGTAAGCTTGTGGAAGAAAATCAGATCTTTGCTACATTACAGGAAAATATTTTGTTTATGAAATTTAAAAAATAAATAAATAAATAAATAAAAACCCCAAACCGTTTTAAATAAACCAGGTTTATTTTTCATGCCTTTTCTTTTAGAATGAGTCATCTATCATGATTATTCTTTGCTACTTCGGGAAAAAAATAGGTAGTATATTTGTTATAAAATATGTGGGGCTCTGCTAATTCAGCACTTCCAGATTCTGAATGTTATATCTGCTTCACCCTGCCACCCTAAATCTCTTAAAACTTGATAAGTTTATGGGTACTTATTCCTCCAAAACTAAGTACTGAAGGCCTGTTTCTCGCCCACTGTGCTAAAATCTTTTTGTTTCTAAGACAATAACATAAATAACTCTAAATATGTATGGATTTTTTTTTTTTTCCAATTCATAGTAACAGGAAAACCTTGCAGGGTAGTTGTACCCTAACAGTGAATATATGTACAACCCAATTTAATCTCTGAATTTTAAGTTAAAGATAATTATTTTAATTTTCCATTTATAGAGTAAAGAATTGACAGACGTATGCGGGAGGGAATTGCAGTCTTTTTTATCAACAGAATTGCCAGCTTGGTTTCACTTATGTAATCTTTTATCATTTCTGTGTGTAAATGAAAAAGAACAGAGATCTCAAACCTAATTCTAGGGCTACTAGGGCTAGTAGTTAATAAGACAAAGTTTTTAATCTAAATTGATTCAAAATGTGTTGCTTATCATGGGTTGAATAATCTGGGGGTTGATAGGCAGTATAGTGATTACAATATTTTGACATTTCTATGGAAATAATTGATATATCTGTTAGTGGGAAATACTCATATATCTAACTCATATATTTGTGTTTTAAGCAAAAGTAAAATAGACAAATACAAACTAAAATGCTGGTATATATGCAAAATTTAGAATTCTTCTTTCTAGAATTATACAGAAGCATGCCCTCCCCATTCCCTTTCCCACCCTTCCCATGAGAGAAAAAAATATTGTATAAAATGTGAAATATTGGTCTCATCTAAAGGGACTTTTTTGAGGTCTGATTTTTGGCAGTATTGCCATTTGGTCAGTTTCTAATTTTTTTTTTTTTTAATTTTTTGATGTGTTTCAGACTGACTTCAATGTGCAAATGGTTTTATTTTTGGGGGATTTATTTTCCTCCAAAGCATATCACATGTATGAGAGTTGATTTACATTTGTATATAAGTCCTTCCATGCAGAGTAATCCCATGTCTCAGTTGTCCACTTTTTTTTCGAGTGGCAATTCTCATTTTTAAATGAAGACAAAATGAGGCTGAAAGCTTGTCATAGAACAAAGCTATGAAATTTCAAGTATCATTGTTAATATTTCATGTGTTCTGTTGTATTTGATATCAGGGATTTTTTTTTTCCCCCCATTTTGGTTAGACATTAAAATAAAGTCATCAATAGTTTTAACAACGTGGAGTTATAAAGCTTTATAACATTCAGCATCTTGGGAGCATTTAAGTTGTTTCAAAAGAGATAGTCTTATTTCTGTAGCACTCACAATGGGTAATGAGGAACAATATGAACACAGTGACCAAAATCTGAACTCCTCTTCAAATAGATGAGCCCAGTTATATGAACCTTTAAGAAAGCAATTACATGCTTAGATGAGCTCATTTTCAAAATCTAAGAGCATTTTCCTCATCCTTCTGTGTTATCTGTCAGCTACTGTTAAAATAATTATCAGGAAAAAAAACAGTATCAGAAACCCATTGTACTTTATTTCTCCATCGTCTTATCAAATATCTAATGTGACAGGTTAATTTGGTGCAAGAAGCTAAGCGCATTATCACAGAAGTCTAAACATGGATGCCTTTCCACATGAGTTTAAAGTAATATAAATGATCAGTAGTTGTTTTGTGGGTTAAGTACAGAGAACAAGAAAATAAGAATGATCAAATCATTTAGTGGTCTAATATTTGATCTGTGTAATCTTGTTTGGGCAATCTTGAAAGATGGAGTACAATAATTTACTTATCATCCCTTTCCTCCAAAACAAACACGTAATTGTTGTCCTACTGTACACTGTTAGGTGTAAAGCAGGATTTTTCAGAGGGTTCTGCACTGACGCAATTATTCTTCTACAAGTCAGACTCGGCTTCTACTGAAAGTTTTACCACAAATCCCTGAAAGAAATGAGCAAGACTGAGACAAACTGGGTTTGGAAGTAATGTGCAGAGTATTTTCAACATCAAAAACTGTCACCCTGTCAAAATGCTTTGTAAAATGTGTATTTAGGGAGAGCAAGCTTATGTTGACATTTGACACACTGAGTACTAGGTAAGCGCTTATTGGTGTTCTTTTACAATTTCTTTAGCCTCAGGTTTCTCCTCATTTTGTGCACTATTTATGTGAGTGAACGTCAAGGATTTCAGATTTACTTCTTCCGATGTTCACCTTTAAATTGAGTATTCTCTCTCTGACCTGTGTATCTGATTTCCATTTGTTCTGGCTGATGTCAACCACAAATAACCCCTATGAGGTGGTATCATAATACTGGAGATATCTGGGGGTTTGTTTCTCATGGTCTGCCATTCAGAATCTCAGTGAGTTGAGTGCTGTCACACCCACAGTACAGCTACACAGGACTACAAATCTTTCATAAAACCAAATTGGATTTCACATACAGATTTCCCAAATAATTCCAGTTTTATGGACAAACTATCTTAGTCTTTGTAGTACTAATTATATAGGTGAGAAATAAATATTGCTTCTTAGGCATTCCTTACGCTTTCTGCTATGGAGATATTTATAGCTAGGACTTTCCAGGGTCATAAGAAAAGAGATCAGTTTTAAATATGAGTTTGCCTAAAAGAGCCAGAGGTTCAGCAAGATAACTTGGAAACTGGGACTTTTAAATCAATTAAATTTCAGAGAAACAGGTGTAATTTCCATTTTTTATAGTTAAAACTTAATGACCTTGTACTTTCACCTAGCTGATCTGCAGAACAGGGGATAGTAATACTTACCAACTTCAATGATCTGCAGTTAACAAAGTTTAATAATTGAAATAACACTCATGAAATACAGGTCTTATTCTTTAATTCATGTTTGAACATGAAATTTCCCATTTTTCATATTATTTTGAGACACAAATATTTGAGTAGGTATCAAGAATAACAGTTTGCTAACTTGCCTTGACTAGACCAAAAAAGAGAGAAGTGAGAATGCATTTTAATGAAAGTTGTTGAAAATTTTAAATAAGTAATTTTCCCCATACATTGCAGAGGTTATAGATACCCTGAAATAGTTTAGGTAGGGTGGAAAGAGGTTAGACTAGCCCATATTTAAGACTTTTCTGTGTGTTTTAGCCCCTTAACAGGCAAACAGATTAGAAGTTTGTATTCCAAATCTTCTTTAGAAACAAATATATCCTGACAAAACGTTGTGTGTCCAGTATAAAAATAGTAGTTTGTATTTATTCTATCATTCTGAATCAAAGCTAAGGAGGATGGAGGAGAACCATTCCCCTGCTATTTTAATTTCTTTTCAAGGCTTACAAATTGGTCTATAAGGCACAAACCTATGTGCACAGCGATGTTGCTGTAATTGCTTATATTCATACAAATCATTACATTCTTGCAAATTTATTGCTGTTTTCAGCTGCTGCTCCTCACTGGCTTTTACACTAATTCAATCAGAGCAGCAATAATGTTGCTACTTCCTCTTGACCTTTGTCTTTTACCAGCTTATTTTGCCATTCAGTGTTATCTGTTATTCTTTCCCATTTGCGCCTTATCTGTTTCTGCCTCGTCCTATTTATTGTCACAGAGAACTTTGCATTGGCTTGCTCTTTTCATTGCTCAGAAGGTTTATGATACTTTCTGTTTTGTTCTGTAGTCAGCCCCCATTAACATGTTTTTTGGGGTTTTTTTTGTGTTTGGGGTTTTTTTTTATTATTTTTATTGATAGCTTCACTTTGTTCCCATGATCCATACCTTTTTTCTCCTAATAATATGGGGAATGTAAGGAAACATGAGCATCTAGGGGTGCAAAATCAGCTAATTCAATATAAGTAACTTATTTCCAGAATGAAAGGCGTCATGTTATACTCAACTCACCTAATTTTAGCTACCTAGAAATTAGACATTTATGTTAAAATATTTATTTATTATGTTTCTTCAGTCAATGAAGAAGGATTGACTGCCTCCAGAAGAAAATTCTTTCCCTCACCATTAGATCTCTAACATTAGGTGAGTCTTCCTTTACTTTCCATACTAGCTACTAGCTCTGTGATCCCTCCT